>NC_134687.1:155102626-155402626 GCF_050947455.1 Rhinoderma darwinii | reverse complement strand
TTACAATTATGTTTTGGGGGTGTTTCTCTGCTAAGGGCACAGGACTACTTCACCGCATCAATGGGAGAATGGATGGAGCCATGTACCGTCAAATCCTGAGTGACAACCTCCTTCCTTCCACCAGTACATTAAAAATGGCTCGTGGCTGGGTCTTCCAGCACGACAATGACCCGAAACATACAGCCAAGGCAACAAAGGAGTGGCTCAAAAAGAAGCACATTAAGGTCATGGAGTGGCCTAGCCAGTCTCCAGACCTTAAGCCCATCGAAAACTTATGGAGGGAGCTGAAGATCCGAGTTGCCAAGCGACAGCCTCGAAATCTTAATGATTTACAGATGATCTGCAAAGAGGAGTGGGCCAAAATTCCATCTAACATGTGTGCAAACCTCATCATCAACTACAAAAAACGTCTGACTGCTGTGCTTGCCAACAAGGGTGTTGCCACCAAGTATTAAGTCTTGTTTGGCAAAGGGATCAAATACTTATTTCTCTGTGCACAATGCAAATAAATATATATAATTTTGACTATGTGATTTTCAGTTTTTTTTTAAATATAATCTATCTCTCACTGGTAAAATTAACCTAGCCTAAAAATTATAGACTGTTCATGACTTTGACAGTGGGCAAACTTACAAAATCAGCAAGGGATCAAATACTTATTTCCTTCACTGTATATCACTGTGCCACTTATATAGGTCTTGCTGAAATTATATGCTCATGAGTGTGTTTCTCTCTTATCATATAAATTTATGACGTTACTTACAACTATTATGTCACACTCTGCATCAATACTTCATTAATTTACAATCCGCTTCAATTACACGCACAGGGATTGGTTTCCCACTATTAGGCTGTGTTCACACTGAGTTTTTTGCAGGAGGAAAATTCCTCCTGCAAAAACTGCTCCAGTAGGTTTTTGCACAGTGGTTTGACAAAAACTCGTCAAAACACTCGTCGAGGTTTTTTTTCCTCTTTCTGACTGATTGAAATGGGGTTTTGGAGGCGGAAACCGCCTCAAGATGGGTCATGACGCTTCTTTTTACCGCGACGCGTTTTTTTTACTCGCGTCAAAAAACTCGTAAAAAAACTCAGTGTGAACACAGCCTAAGTATAGCACATATTATGTCAGCATTCCTCTGTGGCTTACATACATTCTCATCCATTATAGCATGCCCATATGCTCCCTGCTGTGTAGGACACCTTTTTGCACTGCATGTTTCATTTTTTAACCTGTTTGTGTCTCATATATGTTAAACAATAAAGAACATTTTGTAATTTTCGAAATCATTTTGTGTTAATTGACCTTAATTGTAGGCTATATCTTGAATATAATAGGTCAATGCACAAAGCTCTGACTTGGTTACAAGTTTAATCTATTCTGATTGTCAGTCTAAAGATTTTTCTCCTGGAGGTACATATAGGTGATATAGGTGTATATTTTAATGGCAGTTTGAATCATTACTCCATTGGTGTATGAGAGGGGATGTTAGATAATGTGAACTGAGCCGATGCTCCTTGTCACGAGTACTCTCCTATTCATCTTGATGCTAAATGCTTATGCCTGTTACTTGAGGTTTTTGGCTATTAGCCCATTTTAATATATACTCAATTAAATTATTGTTGTTTTTTTCTTAATCGTTCTTGCAGGCAGTAATTTAATATTTAGAGTGCTGCTCTACGAAAGATGTCACTACCTCTCAAAAGGGAGGTATGAATACTTCTGTAATAGATGAAGAAGTTAGATTGACTGACTGAACACCAGGGGGCCTGTTTGATATTCCATTTATTTATTTTTTCATCTTCCTTGGCATCAGGAAAGGGATGGGTGGGGGTTGGGTATTGAATTTTTCTTTTTGTTTTTCTGTTTATGATTTAATTATGTTATTGAAAAAAATTGTAGAATGGAATAATATAATAAAATATTATATAAAAAAAAATCATATTTTTCGTATTGTGTACTATTTAACCAATTTGTATATGCACATGATGACTTTCATACAGAGTGGGGGAGGGGAACTGCCTGAAGCACCATCTTTAGATGGTGTGTAAGAGACCAATTTCTTCCTTCTGGAGGAGAGCTATTTTGGATAAGTTTCCCTTAGAGCATTGCCTGGAAAACTTCCCTGCCTTTTACTGCATCTTCATAAGAAGAATCCGTACCTTTTTGTGAATCTGTGAACGCACATGAAAAATGACTGAAGTTTCTAACCTTTTATTTAATCAATGGATTGAGGTATATAGGTATCTTTCCTGACTCCTGTTGCTACAATTTGATTTAAAAAAAAAGCCCCTAAATTCTTAATCTTTCTATACAGACATTCTCTGCAATATTGTGTATTTGTACGTGGATCGATAAAAAAATACTTTTGTAAACAGTCCACTAAAATGCTGTAATCTGTAAGAATACTGTGATTAAGAGAAAAGTTACATTTTTTCCTTTGTTTTTTTCAATATAAAAAATACTTCTTATATCCTGCCGACTTTCATTAGCACAGAAATACGGAAAAATAAGTAACGGTAAATTTAGCAATCCATGCCTATTATTTCACAAATATAGGGAGGCGAGATGGTTTGTATTTTCTCCAGAATAGATTTTCTTTATAATTACATACATTTCTGACTTTAAATGGATTGAGTTCTCAGTGCATGTTTCATCCTGAGAAATAAAATGTAACGTAGACTGTCTCCATGTTATGAAGCATCCCCTTGCTTTTTCGGGTTAACTGATATTGTCAGGTTGATAATTTTATGGTCCGAGTATGAACCGTCTTTTTAACAGCTGAATATCTTTGAGGCTTATAAATAGATCTTATTAGTATGTAATTTAGCTCTTCCTATTAACTTATAAATCTAACGCTATAAACCAAAGAGCCAAACATGTCTAAGGCGCTAGCCAAAAGTGCTAGATAAACTATTGCTCATAGATTGTTGGGAAAAAGCTTTCCTTAGAGACCTGGATTATTTTTAGCATGAAGTGAGTTATTGTGCAATTGGAGTGTTAATGTTGCAGATAAAATATTACTTGAGAAATTCTGTAGACCTAAGATAAACCTGTATTTATCCGAAGGATAACTTGAGGTACTCTTCATTATCTCTTATCTGGATTGAGAACCATCTTGCACAATTTCAATAGAATAGCTGGCATGTGAATGCTCATTTTGCAACTTTAATGAAATCCCCAAAAAATGAAGAGGCAGCACTCCAAGGAAATTGGTGAAAAAAAGTGGTATGTTTTTTTTCACCAATTTCCTTGGAGTGCTGCCTCTTCATTTTTTTTTATATTTTATATATATATATATATATATATATATATATATATATATATATATATATATATATATACACACACTACCGTTCAAAAGTTTGTGGTCACCCAGACAATTTTGTGTTTTCCATGAAAACTCACACTTATATTTATCAAATGAGTTGCAAAATGACTAGAAAATATAGTCAAGACATTGACAAGGTTAGAAATAATGATTTTTATTTGAAATAATAATTTTCTCTTTGCTTTCGTCAAAGAATGCTCCATTTGCAGCAATTACAGCATTGCAGACCTTTGGCATTATAGCTGTTAATTTGCTGAGGTAATCGGGAGAAATTTCACCCCATGCTTCCAGAAGGCCCTCCCACAAGTTGGATTGGCTTGATGGGCACTTCTTGCGTACCATACCGTCAAGCTGCTCCCACAACAGCTCTATGGGGTTGAGATCTGGTGACTGCGCTGGCCTCTCCATTACAGATAGAATACCAGCTGCCTGCTTTCTTCCATAAATAGTTCTTGCATAATTTGGAGGTGTGCTTTGGGTCATTGTCCTGTTGTAGGATGAAATTGGCTCCAATCAAGCGCTGTCCACAGGGTATGGCATGGCGTTGCAAAATGGAGTGATAGCCTTCCTTATTCAAAATCCCTTTTACCTTGTACAAATCTCCCACTTTACCAGCACCAAAGCAACCCCAGACCATCACATTACCTCCCCCATCCTTGACAGATGGCATCAGGCACTCTTCCTGCATCTTTTCAGTTGTTCTGCGTCTCGCAAATGTTCTTCTGTGTGATCCAAACACATCAAACTTCGATTCGTCTGTCCATAACACTTTTTTCCAATCTTCCTCTGTCCAATGTCTATGTGCTTTTGCCCATATTAATCTTTTCCTTTTATTAGCCAGTCTCAGATATGGCTTTTTCTTTGCCACTCTGCCCTGAAGGCCAGCATCCCGGAGTCGCCTCTTCACTGTAGACGTTGGCACTGGCGTTTTGCGGGTACTATTTAATGAAGCTGCCAGTTGAGGACCTGTGAGGCGTCTATTTCTCAAACTAGAGACTCTAATGTACTTGTCTTGTTGCTCAGTTATGCAGCGGGGCCTCCCACTTCTCTTTCTACTCTGGTTAGAGCCTGTGTGTGCTGTCCTCTGAAGGGAGTAGTACACACCGTTGTAGGAAATCTTCAGTTTCTTGGCAATTTCTCTCATGGAATAGCCTTCATTTCTAAGAACATGAATAGACTGTCCAGTTTCACATGAAAGCTCTCTTTTTCTAGCCATTTTGAGAGTTTAATCGAACCCACAAATGTAATGCTCCAGATTCTCAACTAGCTCAAAGGAAGGTCAGTTTTATAGCTGCTCTAAACAGCAAAACTGTTTACAGCGGTACTAACATAATTGCACAAGGGTTTTCAAGTGTTTTCTAATCATCCATTAGCCTTCTAACACAGTTAGCAAACACAATTTACCATTAGAACACTGGAGTGATGGTTGCTGGAAATGGGCCTCTATGCACCTATGTAGATATTGCATTAAAAACCAGACGTTTGCAGCTAGAATAGTCATTTAGCACATTAACAATGTATAGAGTGTATTTCTGATTAATTTAATGTTATCTTCATTGAAAAAAAACTGTGCTTTTCTTTGAAAAATAAGGAAATTTCTAAGTGACCCTAAACTTTTGAACGGTAGCATGCTTGAAAAAGGTCCTATAGCAGGACGGAAACGTTGCAGCTGTTGACTGAATAAATCAGGTACTTTTTGGAACCATCAGAGTGCTGTGGGATTTCTTTCGTTTGTGTTATCCACGGATCTGGATTACCTGCTTGCACCCATTACCGTGTTGGAATCTGTCGCAGAGTGCTGCTTATCTCTACATATATATATATATATATATATATATATATATATATATATATATATACACACACACACACTAGTCCTTAATGAATTAGAGTATCATCAAAAAGTTAATTTATTTCAGTAATTAAATTAAAAAAGTGAAACTCATATATTATATAGATTCAGTACACACTGAGTGATCTCTTTCCAGCATAATTTTTTCTTTTAATGTTGATGATTATGGCTAACAGTTAATGAAAACCCCAAATTTAGTCTCTCAGAAATTTTTTATATTATATAAGGGAAATTTCAAAAATGATTTTTAATACCGAAATGTTGGCCTACTGCAAAATATATACAGTATATGCACTCAATACTTGGTCAGGGCTTCTTTTGCATGAATTACTGCATCAATGCGGCGTGGCATGGAGGTGATCAGCCTGTGGCACTGCTGAGGGGTTATGGAAGCCCAGGTGGGTCTGGTGTCTCATCTTCCTCTATGGGGTTTAGGTCAGGCGAGTTTGCTGGCCAATCAAGCACAGTGATACTGTGGTTATTAAACCAGGTATTGGTACTTTTGGCAGTGTGGGCAGGTGCCAAGTCCTGCTGGAAAATGAAATCAGCATCTCCATAAAGTTTGTCAGCAGAGGTGAAGCATTAAGTGCTCTAAAATTTCCTGGTAGACGGCTGCGTTGACTCTGGATTTCATATAACACAGTGGACCAACACCAGCAGATGACATGGCTCCCCAAACCATCACTGACTGTGGAAACTTCACACTGGACCGCAAGCAACTAAAATTGAGTGCCTCTCCACTCTTCCTCCATACTCTGGGACCTTGATTTCCAAATGAAATGCAAAATTTACCTTCATCTGAAATCAGGACTTTGGACCACTGAGCAACAGACCAGTCCTTGTAAAGGCTTAGGAAAGCTTTGCAGGTGTTTTGTGTTGATTAGCTGATTAGAGTGTGACACCATGAGGGTATGTTCACACGAGGTAATTACGTCCGTAATTGACGGACGTATTTCGGCCGCAAGTACCGGACCGAACACAGTGCAGGGAGCCGGGCTCCTAGCATCATAGTTATGTACGACGCTAGGAGTAATGACCTCGTGTGAACATACCCTGAGTCTACAATCTTCAACTTTTACCCAATATTCAAATTTTATGAGAGACTAAATTTGGGGTTTTCATTAACTGTTAGCCATAATCATCAACATTAAAATAAAAAAATGCTGGAATTATATCACTCTGTGTGTAATGAATTTATATAATATGAGTTTCACTTTTTCAATTGAATTATTGAAACAAATTAAGTCTTTGATATTCTAATTATTTCAAAAAAGACAGAAAACGGCTAAGAACAAGCACTACACTCGTAGGGTACGTTCACACACGTTTTTTGTAAGGCAAAAAAAATCTGCCTCAAAATTCCTTCAGCAACTGACAGCGTTGTGTGACCTTTTTTTTTGTGTTTTTTCTTAAGCTGTTGAAGCGAATGCAAAAGACGCAGGAAAAAAAGCTCCAAACAAGCGCCGCAGGTATTTTCTGCCTCCTATTCATTTCAATTGAAGGTCAGAGGTGGAAACCACTTGAAGATCATCAGCCCACCACTCACAGTAAAATGACCATCAGCCCCCCACTCACAGATTCCCCCTGTCGGTAGCGCCACACAGCCCCTTGTAGGTAGCGCCACACAGCTCCTTGTAGGTAGCGCTACACAGCCCCTTGTGGGTAGCGCCAGACAGCCCCCTTGTAGGTAGAGCCACACAGCCCCTTGTGGGTAGCGCCACACAGCCCCTTGTGGGTAGCGCCACACAGCCCCTTGTGGGTAGCGCCACACAGACCCTTGTAGGTAGCGCCACACAGCCCCTTGTGGGTAGCGCCACACAGCCCCCTTGTGGGTATCGCCACACAGCCCCCTTATGGGTAGCGCCACACAGCCCCCTTCTGGGTAGCACCACATAGGCCCTTGTAGGTAGCACCACACAGCCCCCTTGTAGGTAGCACCACACAGCCCCCTTGTGGGTAGCGCCAGACAGCCCTCTTGTAGGTAGCGCCACACAGCCCCCTTGTAGGTAGCACCACACAGCCCCCTTGTAGATAGCGTCACACAGCCCCCTTGCAGATAGCGCCACACAGCCCCCTTGTAGATAGCGCCGCACTGCCCCCTTGTAGATAGCGCCGCACTGCCCCCTTGTAGATAGCGCCGCACAGCCCCCTGTAGGGAGTGCCGCACAGCCCGCTGTAGGGAGTGCCGCACAGCCCCCTGGTAGGAAGTGTTGCAAAGACCCATGGTAGGGAGTGCCACACAGCCCACAGCCCCCTGGTAGGGAGTGCCCCACAGCCCCCCTGGTTGGTAGTGCCCCACAGCCCCCTGGTTGTTAGTGCCCCACAGCCCCCTGGTTGGTAGTGCCCCAAAGCCCCCTGGTTGGTAGTGCCACACAGCCCACTGCCCCCTGGTTGGTAAAGCCACACAGCCCACTGCCCCCTGGTTGGTAGTGCCACACAGCCCACAGTCCCCTGGTTGGTAGAGCCACACAGCCCCCTTGTAGGTAGTGCCACACAGCCCCCTGGTTTGTAGTGCCACACAGCCCACAGCCCCCTGGTTGGTAGTGCCACACTGCGCACAGCCCCCTTGTAGGTAGTGCAAGGACTACAAAATGACCCTGATAGCTGGCGGGCAATAGACATTCAAAAAAGGACAACTGTGCAGGAGCACACAAAATACCCAGCTTTCCCAGCTATCAAAGAAATCTGTGGAAATAAATAATATAATAAGATATAACTTTTATTTAGTCTGAGTAAAGGATTAATCCTTTTAGCTAGATTAAATAAAAGTTATATCTTAGTTTATTTCCACACTTTTTTTTGATACCCGGGAAAGCTGGGTATTTTGTGTGCTCCTGCACAGTTGTCCTTTGTAGGTAGTGCCACACAGCCCACAGCCCCCATGTAGATATCAACCCCCCCCCCCCCTTCCAGTAAAGATAGTGCCACTGTAGCTCCCTGAAGGAGCGGAATCCCTGTGTGGCCTTGCAAACTCTACGACCGGGCATTCCACCCCAGGAGAAGCCAATGGCGTCATGGACACAGACGACAGGAGCTTCTCCTGGAGTGGAATTGACGGTCATAGCGTCTGCAACGCAGTGACCGGGGATTCCGCTTCAGGAGTTTTCCCTAATGTCACTGTCCATATATGGACAGAGGCATCAAGCAGCGCTCCAGGAGTGGAATCCCCGGCCACACGGGGATTCCGCACCTTCAGGGAGCTATAGTGGCGCTATCTTTACTGGAAGGGGGGGTTGCTATCTACAGGGGGGCACTATAGCAGAGCAGGGAGGTATCTCCCTGCTCTGCTGTCTATTAGCGCCACTGTAGCTCCCTGAAGGAGCGGAATCCCTGTGTGGCCGGGGATTCCGCTCCTTGAGCGCTGCTTGATGCCTCTGTCCATATATGGACAGTGACATCAGGGAAAACTCCTGAGGCGGAATCCCCATCCACAGTGTTGCAGACGCTATGACCGTCGATTCCACTCCAGGAGTAGCTCCTGTCGTCTGTGTCCATGACATCATTGGCTTCTCCTGGAGTGGAATCCCCGGTCATAGAGTCTGCAATGCTGTGACCAGGGATTCCGCTTCAGGAGTTTCCCCTGATGTCACTGTCCATGGACAGAAACATCAAGGTGCGCTCCAGGAGCGGAATCCCCGGCCACACGGGGATTCCGCTCCTTCAGGGAGCTACAGTGGCGCTAGTAGACAGCAGCGCAGGGAGATACCTCCCTGCTCTGCTATAGTGCCGTCGCTACCGCTATAGCTGGACACAGGTGGTATAAATTAGTCAGCAGACCTCATTTTGAGCTTTCTCTTTCTGAGCTTGGTGGTTTAAGTGGCTTGTGATCTAAGTGGAGTTCTAAAACCGAAGTTGAAAAGAGGAGTTGAAGCCCCAGTAAGTACTCTTATTTTCTTTTACTTTGACAATTGTTCACTGTTTTGTTGTAACTTTGATAATGGATAGCAAGATTGGAGGTTTTCTTCAGTGCACAGTTTGCCATATGTATACACGACTGGAGCCGGAGTTCCAGGGTGAATATCTCTGTGGCAGATGTGAGCATGTTGGTCACCTGGAAGCTCGCATTAGAGATCTGGAGGAGCAGAATGCAACACTGAGGAGGATAGACAATCTTGAGCTGAGCTTGCTGCTCACGGAGCATGCAGTTAGTGGGTTAGAACTGGAGGGTGAAGACATGGGTGAGCAGGATCAGGTAAGTAGCTGGGTTAATGTAGTTAGGGGCAGTAGAAAGGGGTCAAAGAAAAGGAAGGCCGATCCGGTTTCTGACATTCCAAGCAAAATTGCCAAGTTGGGTGATGATGCGAGGGTGTCGGTCTCAGAAATGGCAGCCCTAGTGGATACTGATCTCCCTAACAGCCGGGAAAACAGCCCAGCTAGTAGTCGGCGGGATGGTAATGCAGGTAAGCCAAGACAATTGATAGTTGTAGGGGATTCTATAATCAGGAAGACGGATAGAATAATTTGTCGCCAAGACCGCCTCAACCGAATGGTTTGCTGTCTCCCTGGTGCCAGGGATCGGCATGTGGTGGAACGGGTGGACAAATTGCTGGGAGGGGCTGGTGATGATCCAGCTGTTGTGGTCCATGTCGGTACCAACGACAGAATAAATGGTAAGTGGAGGAGCCTTAAGAATAATTTTAAAGAACTAGGCTACAAGCTGAAGGGAAGGACCTCCAAGGTTGTATTCTCAGGAATACTGCCTGTGCCATGCTCATCACAGGAAAGACAGCAGGAGCTCAGGGAGTTAAATGCATGGCTTAAGTCTTGGTGTAGAGGAGAAGGCTTTGGGTTCCTAGAGCACTGGGCTGACTTTTCATTGGGGTACAAACTGTATTCTGCAGATGATTTGCACCTAAATGGAAGGGGGTCCGCTGTGCTGGGGGAGAGAATTCTAGCTGGGGTGGCAGAGTGTTTAAACTAGGGTTGAGGAGGGAGGCCAATGTAGAAAATAAAGGGGTAGTTAGGTTAGAGAGGGGTCAGACTATATTGGTGGGGGGAGAAACAGACGGTGGGGAGAGGACTAGGCAACAAGATAAGGAGATCCTTTCGTTACAAAACAGCAATGAAAATAAAAAGGCCCAAATGTCAAATAATCACATTTCTGATACTGAAAGTGAAACATTTAATGGCAAGTTAAAGTATATGTTCACAAATGCCAGAAGTCTAGCAAGCAAAATGGGGGAGCTGGAGGCCTTGATACTGGAAGAAGATATAGATATAGTTGGTGTTGCTGAGACATGGCTGGACTCTTCACATGATTGGGCTGTAAATCTACAGGGTTTTACACTGTTTCGGAAAGACAGGGCAAATAGGAAAGGCGGTGGTGTATGTCTGTATGTGAGAAGCGATATGAAGGCGAGTGTGAATGAGACAATAGTGGGTGAATACTGCGAGGAGGTTGAAACCTTGTGGGTGGAACTAGAAAGGGAGGTAAACACTGAAAAAATTACTTTTGGTGTAATCTATAGACCCCCCAATATAACTGAAGAGATAGAAGGTCAAATATATAAACAGATAGAGCGGTCTGCACAGGCTGGCACTGTAGTGATAATGAGAGATTTTAATTTCCGGGATATTAATTGGTGTCATGGTTCGGCTTCAACTTCAAAGGGGAGACATTCCCTCAACCTGTTGCAGGAAAATTTTATGGGCCAGTTTGTGGAAGACCCAACTAGAGGTGAAGCTCTGTTGGATCTGGTCATTTCTAATAATGCAGATCTTGTTGGGAACGTCAATGTTTGTGAAAACCTCGGTAACAGTGATCACAATATAGTTACATTTTACCTATACTGTAAAAAACAAACGCAGGCTGGGAGGGCAAAAACATTTAATTTTAAGAAGGTCAATTTCCACAGGATGAGGGCTGAAATTCAGGATATAGACTGGGAAGAACTAATGTTAAATAATGGGACAAATGATAAATGGGAGATTTTCAAATCTACTTTGGGTAATTATAGTGCAAAATTTATTCCTACAGGTAACAAGTATAAACGACTAAAATTAAACCCCACATGGCTTACACCTTCTGTAAAAAGGGCAATACATGACAAAAAAAGGGCATTTAAAAAATACAAATCTGAGGGTACAGCTGTAGCCTTTGTAAAATATAAAGAGCTTAATAAAATCTGTAAAAAGATAATAAAATCAGCAAAAATACAAAATGAAAGGCAGGTGGCCAAGGATAGTAAAACAAATCCTAAAAAAATCTTCAAGCATATAAATGCAAAAAAGCCAAGGTCTGAACATGTAGGACTCTTAGATAGTGGTAATGGGGAGTTGGTCACAGGGGATCAAGAGAAGGCAGAGTTACTAAATGGGTTCTTCTGCTCTGTATATACAACAGAAGAAGGAGCAGCTGATGTAGCCGCTGCAAGTGCTGTTAATATATCAGTTGATATACTGAATTGGATGAATGTAGATATGGTGCAAGCTAAATTAAATAAAATAAATGTACACAAGGCCCCGGGACCAGATGGGTTACACCCTAGAGTTCTTAAAGAGCTTAGTTCAGTTATTTCTGTCCCCCTCTTCATAATATTTAGAGAGTCTCTCAGGACTGGTATAGTGCCAAGGGACTGGCGCAGGGCAAATGTGGTGCCTATTTTCAAAAAGGGCTCTAGGTCTTCGCCGGGTAATGATAGACCAGTAAGCTTAACATCAATTGTGGGGAAAATGTTTGAGGGGCTATGAGGGACTATATACAGAATTATGTGACAATAAATAGTATTATAAGTGACAGCCAGCACGGTTTTACAAAAGACAGAAGCTGTCAAACCAACCTGATTTGTTTTTATGAAGAGGTAAGCAGAAGCCTAGACAGAGGGGCCGCTGTGGATATAGTGTTTTTGGACTTTGCAAAGGCTTTTGACACTGTCCCCCATAGACGTCTAATGGGTAAATTAAGGACTATAGATTTAGAAAGTATACAGGGTGGGCCATTTATATGGATACACCTAAATAAAATGGGAATGGTTGGTGATATTAACTTCCTGTTTGTGGCACATTAGTATATGGGAGGGGGGAAACTTTTCAAGCTGGGTGTTGACCATGGTGGCCATTTTGAAGTCGGCCATTTTGTATCCAACTTTAGTTTTTTCAATGGGAAGAGGGTCATGTGACACATCAAACTTATCGAGAATTTCACAAGAAAAACAATGGTGTGCTTGATTTTAACGTTACTTTATTCTTTCATGAGTTATTTACAAGTTTCTGACCACTTATAAAATGTGTTCAAAGTGCTGCAAATTGTGTTGGATTGTCAATGCAACCCTCTTCTCCCACTCTTCACACACTGATAGCAACACCGCAGAAGAAATGATAGCACAGGCTTCCAGTATCCGTAGTTTCAGTTGCTGCACATCTCATATTTTCACAGCATAGACAATTGCCTTCAGATGACCCCAAAGATAAAAGTCTAAGGGGGTCAGATCGGGGGACCTAGGGGGCCATTCAACTGGCCCATGACGACCAATCCACTTTCCAGGAAACTGTTCATCTAGGAATGCTCGGACCTGACACCCATAATGTGGTGGTGCACCATCCTGCTGGAAAAACTCAGGGAACGTGCCAGCTTCAGTGCATAAAGAGGGAAACACATAATCATGTAGCAATTTCAGATATACCGTGGCCTTGAGGTTTCCATTGATGAAGAATGGCCCCACTATCTTTATCAGAAACTTGTAAATAACTCATGAAAGAATAAAGTAACGTTAAAACCAAGCACACCATTGTTTTTCTTGTGAAATTCTCGATAAGTTTGATGTGTCACATGACCCACTTCCCATTGAAAAAACTAAAGTTGGATACAAAATGTCCGACTTCAAAATGGCCGCCATGGTCAACACCCAGCTTGAAAAGTTTCCCCCCTCCCATATACTAATGTGCCACAAACAGGAAGTTAATATCACCAACCATTCCCATTTTATTTAGGTGTATCCATATAAATGGCCCACCCTGTAGTTTGTAATTGGATTGAGAATTGGCTCAAGGACCGTATCCAGAGAGTTGTGGTCAATGATTCCTACTCTGAATGGTCCCCAGTTATAAGTGGTGTACCCCAGGGTTCAGTGCTGGGACCACTATTATTCAACTTATTTATTAATGATATAGAGGATGGGATTAATAGCACTATTTCTATTTTTGCAGATGACACCAAGCTATGCAATATAGTTCAGACTATGGAAGATGTTTGTGAATTGCAGGCAGATTTAAACAAACTAAGTGTTTGGGCTTCCACTTGGCAAATGAAGTTTAATGTAGATAAATGTAAAGTTATGCACCTGGGTACGAACAACCTGCATGCATCATATGTCCTAGGGGGAGCTACACTGGCGGATTCACTTGTTGAGAAGGATCTGGGTGTACTTGTAAATCATAAACTAAATAACAGCATGCAGTGTCAATCAGCTGCTTCAAAGGCCAGCAAAATATTGTCGTGTATCAAAAGAGGCATGGACTCGCGGGACAGGGATGTAATATTACCACTTTACAAAGCATTAGTGAGGCCTCGTCTAGAATATGCAGTCCAGTTCTGGGCTCCAGTTCATAGAAAGGATGCCCTGGAGTTGGAAAAAATACAAAGAAGAGCAACGAAGCTAATAAGGGGCATGGAGAATCTAAGTTATGAGGAAAGATTAAAAGAACTAAACCTATTTAGCCTTGAGAAAAGACGACTAAGGGGGGACATGATTAACTTATATAAATATATGAATGGCACATACAAAAAATATGGTGAAATCCTGTTCCATGTAAAACCCCCTCAAAAAACAAGGGGGCACTCCCTCCGTCTGGAAAAAGAAAGGTTTAACCTGCAGAGGCGACAAGCCTTCTTTACTGTGAAAACGGTGAATTTATGGAATAGCCTACCGCAGGAGCTGGTCACAGCAGGGACAGTAGATGGCTTTAAAAAAGGCTTAGATAATTTCCTAGAACAAAAAAATATTAGCTCCTATGTGTAGAAATTTTTTACTTCCCCTTTCCCATCCCACTTCCCCTTTCCCATCCCTTGGTTTTTTCAACCGTACAAACTATATGTAATAATAGCAGCCACAGCAGCTGCCAGCGGCGCCACCGCCCTCATGCCCGGTGTCACCACTAGCAGCCGCTATGGCTGCTACAGCGGTAGCGACAGCTACTAAGTGAAGAAGCGCCCAGGTGGAAATGCGCCTGCAGTTAGTGTGTGTATATCCGCTGGTAGTTGCAACGGCGCGGGGATACACACACCCGCTGGCGCCCTTCTTGCAGTGTGGCTGCTGGCGCCCTGTGCGACCGCACTGGTCGAACATAGCTAAGACCGGCCATGACCGTGGGCACCCATGACTCAGTCACCGGTTCACTAGTTGTCCTTCTTTCCTGACCACTTTTGGTAGGCACTAACCACTGCATAACAGGAACACCCCACAAGACCTGCCATTTTGGAGATGCTCTGACCCAGTTGTTTAGCTATCACAATTTGGCCCTTGTGAAAGTTTCTCAGTTCCTTACGCTTGCTAAGTTGTCCTGCTTCCAGCACATCTACTTCAAGAACGGACTGTTTACTTGCTGTCTATTATATCCCTCCCCTTAAAAGGGGCCATTGTAACAAAATAATCAATGTTATTCACTTCACTTGACACTGGTTTTGGCTAGGGCAACAAACGGCCTTTTCATCGCTTACTACAAAAAATCGCTATGAAATAGTTGTCCATAGAAATGCATTCAGTAGCTTTTTTTTTAAACTTTTTTATTGCTACATGCTGGAATTTCTAAGAGATTTTAAAATGTAATAGCTACTTTTTTCATCTATAGAGTGTCATAAAAATGGCTTGGAAATCTTGCAAAACGCTCTCTAACATTTGGTTTACCCTATAGAAAAAAATCTTACTGCAAGAGGTCTAGGTCTAGCAACAGCCCATTATATATTAACCCCTTAATGCACCATGTTCGTCATGAAATGCCTTGTATTAAAGGGAACCTGTCACCAGCATTTCACCTATTGAACTTTACTTATCCCTCACTGGCCGCTGCTATAAAAAGTTCATTGCCGTTATCCCCTCTCCTAAACTCCTCCTCCGACTGTAAATAACGGTCTACAAACATTTTGCGCTTTTTATCGTAATAATCCGGTATCCCGTTGTGCGCACACACCAGAAGAGGACATCAATGCAAAAGCGCAGGATTTTGTGTGCTGGGGGAAGGTGAGGAGCTTTCAATCAAAAGTAAAGAGGCGGGATAAACTCGGAAAGACTTGAGGAATGAAGATATGACTCTTTCCAAACTAAGATTTGACTCTTTTATGCTCATTAGCATACGGTGTGGGAACACTAAAATAAGGAATACTAAAGCTACAGAGCCGACTAAGAAGGCAATTATAGGTTATATAGAAATTATTTTTCACCCACTACCACCAGGTATTGCTGGTTTAATAGGTGAAATGCTGGTGACAGGCTCCCTTTAAGGCACCATGCCGTAAATTTATGTCTTGGTGATCTCGCAGGCACAGGAGCTGTGCCCATGCGATAAACAGGGGGAGCCTGGAGGTGATTAACTACTGGGCTCTAGCTGTAATGGTCGGGAATGAACATAGCTCCGAACACGGCTGTTTAAACTCTTAAATGCCAAGATCTATGTGGTTTGACAAAAGGAGGGGGCCCCCCGTCACCCATCGGCAGCCTTCACATGCGACCGCCGGCCACCGATGGGATGCCAAGGCAGCCAGGGGCCTTTGTTGGTCTGTCATGGCTTTATGCCTATTAGGCCGTGCCTCTGAAAGGCAGTAACACTTTGTTATACATGAAGTAAAAAATCCTATTAGCGATCAGAAGATTACTTTGTGAAGTTCCCTAGTGGGATTAAAAAAAATGTATTAAACAGAGTGAAATAAAGTTTATTAAAAAATAAAAAATAAGTGCACAGTAAAAATATAACAGAAAAATATTTTTTTCCATGAAGAGTGGATTTACTTTGTAAAAGTAAGCATTTTTAAAAAATATCCATTTGTTATCGTCGCGGTCACAACGAACCAATTAAGCTAACACGTTATTTAAACCGCATGGTGATTGCCGTACAAGAAAAAAATCATAAAAGAACGACAGACTTGCTCCCCCCCCAGAAAAATAAAAGTTAATTAATAAGGAACATACACACTATAATGGTACCAATAAAAACTAGATCTCGTCCCACAAAAAAACAAGCCAACATACAGTTACATAGACTGGAAAATAGAAAGCTTATGGCTCATGAAATGTGGTGCTGGAAAAACAAATAGTTTTTGTTTAACCTCTTAACGCCGAAGGACGGATATATCCGTCCTCTGCAGCTGCTAGTTCGCGCAGGAGGACGGATGTATCCGTCCTGTTATGGCGCGGGTACTGAGACTGTACCCACGCGATCAGCGGCAGGAGCACGGATGTTATACACAGCCTGGCTCCTGCTGCAACTGCCGGAATTGAAGTGCGCTCCGATTCCGGCAGTTTAACCCATTAAATGCCGCTGTCAATAGTGACAGCGGCATCTAATGTGTTTGACAGAGGGAGCTCCCTCTGTCACCCCATCGGCGCCCCCGCAAAGAAATCGCGGGTCGCCGTCGGGTTTCCATGGCAGCGGGGGTCTAACAAAGATCCCCAGGTCTGCCTTCAGCATCTGCCTGTTAGGCGATGCCGGAGGCATGGCCTAATAGATTGCCTGTCAGTTTTAAACTGACAGGCAATAATGCTTTGGTATACTAAGTATACCGAAGCATTATATATGCGATCAGCAGATCACATAGTGTAGTCCCCTGGTGGGACTAAAAAAATAAAATGTCAATGAGTTAAATAAAGTTGGTGAAAAATAATAAAAAATTATTACAGTGAAAATCAAATAAAACTACTTTTTTTGCCCAAAAAGTGGTTTTATTAAGTAAAAGTGTCAAAACAAATCACACATACACATATATGGTATCCCCGCGATCGTAACAACTTGAACAATAAAATTAACACATTAATTAAACTGCCGGCTGAACGGTGTCCAAAAAAAACTCAAAAAACAACGGCAAAATTCGCTCTTTTCTCCCATTCCCCCCATAAAAAATTAAATAAAAATTAATCTATAAGTCCTATGTACCCTAAAATAATACTAATGAAAACTACACATTGGCCCGCAAAAATCAAGCCCCCATACGGCCACATTGACGGAAAAATAAAAACGTTATGGCTCTTGGAATGCGGCGATGCAAAAACAAGTAATTTTTTTCTAAAAGGCTTTTTATTGTGCAAACGTAGGAAAACATATAAAACCCTTACATATTTGGTATCCCCGTAATCGTGCTGACCCATAGAATAAAGTTAACATGTTATTAACGCTGCATAGTAAACGGCGTAAATTTATAACGTGAAAATCAATGCTGGAATAGCTGCTTATTTTCAATACTCTCCTAAAATAAAGTTAATAAAAGTTAATAAATATATTATAAGCATCTAAAAATGGTACAATTACAAAATACAACTCGTCCCGCAAAAAACAAGCCCTTATACGGCTATGTCGACGGAATAAAACGACTCTTGGAATGCGACCATGAAAAAGCAAAAAATAATCCTTGGTCATTAACGTGCAAAATGGCTCGGTCATTAAGGGGTTAAAAGAGTTTATTGTGCAAAAGTAATAAATTATTTAAAAAAACTATAAATATTTGGTATCACCATAATCTTATCAACCCATAGAATAAAAGTGGCATTATTTAAGCCGTGCAGTGAGTGGCATAAATTTTATACCCAAAAAATGGCAAATTTGTTTTCAAACCCTCCCAAAAAAGTTTATCAAATTATATGTACCCCAAAATAGTGCCATTGAAAAATACTACTCGCCTTGCAAAAAAGAAGCTCTCATATGACTCTGTTGACAGAAAAATAAAAAAGTTATGACTTTTGGAATGCATTGATTAAAAAAACAAAAAGGAATGCTTGGTCCTTTTAAAGGGGTTGTCCCAGAATCGACAATTAGCACCTATCCACCTATGGGACTGACGGAAACCGCCAAGTGCTGTACTCCATTTAATGAAAACCGCTGACTGCCGCTCCATTCCATGTCCTCCTCACTGTGGCTACTGCCCCCAGCAATCAGATAATGCTCACCTATCCTGGTGATAGGTGTTAATTATCGATTCTGGGAATATCTCTTTTAAGGCCAGAATAGGCCTGGTCGGCATTACACCAATTTTAAGGCACTACACCAATGTTGTGGAAGCAGGGGTCCAGCCAACTACTCCATCCTTGGAAAGAATAACCCACTGTCAACTGTGTATATACCAAGCAATAGGGAGGATGGGTCATTGATTCCCGGGATGGAAATTCCAAGAGTCCTTTTTACACTAATTGACCCTTTTATCACCATTTTACAGCTCAGACCACATTTGACCCTCTTACATCACTAAAGCCCCACCTAATCCTATAACCTGTATGTGCTTTGGTACTCTATGCAGTCCTTGGCCGATTTCTTATGCACTGCTGTGCCTCAAATGCGTGTCTGGGCCTGCACGGCGTAGTATGCTGGTGTCTGGGAGGATTAAACATATTTCATACCCGCACCCTGTGTTTGGATTATGTGGTACCACATCACCTGTTTTTAATGACAACCCACTCACTTTATTAACAATTACCGTTCCTGATTAGCTTGTTTGTATAGTATAGTGATTGCAATATTAAAGGTGTTGTCCCATTAGGACAACCCTGTTCCATATGCCCTAATAGGGAACTCGTCTCAATGAGCGAGAGAAGAGAATTGCTAGAAAGAAAAGCTCTCATTTAGGATGGATCAACGCAGCAGGGTCACGTTTGGTGTGTTTGGCAGGGAAAGCTCCCAGCGTAAATGCCGAATGTCTCTAGCAGGGTAATGTTTGCTGTTAATGGTGGGGAAAGCTCATGGTGTATATGGCAATCGAATCTATAGGGCTCCTTTTGGCCTCCATCAGACAGGCATACATAAGTAAACCTTTATTTTTGATATATAGAAAAGCATAGTTGACTACGCTTTTCTATGCATAAGCATCTTGCACAAAAACATATACCTTGCCGTATATTGCAGATACTATACATTAGGATTGCACGAGGTATTGAAACATCGATACTATTTCGATGCCTTGCACCCTCAAACGGTTCAATACCGTTAATTCGTGTATCGCACAGCTTAGTATTGTAACTCACAAATGTAGTCCGAGCGGGGCTGCGGCTGTGTAATACATCCATTGCTCCGCTCCAGTTTGAGAACAAGTGGACACGCGGTCAGCTTGCGGTGATGCGACCGCCACTGCACTAATGAGCGGCAGCGCCAGCCGTGAAGACAGAGAAAATGGCAGGCACACTGCAAAACACCCCCATGTTCTGTCTTTGGTGCCGGTGCTCAATAATGCAGCGCCGGCCGCATCACCTCATGCTGACTGCGTGCGCACACTTGTCAAACTTCTCAGGAGTGGAGCAATGGATGTATTACACAGCCGCATCCCCACTCTAACGGCGGAGATCAGAGAAACCTCTAATCTCTGCCGCTATTCCCTTAACCCCTTCCCGCTCCTGGACGTACTATTAGGTCATGGTAACCTTAACGTTCGCGCTCCATGACCTAATAGTACGTCTCGGGAGTAACGGCCATTTCGGCCGTCCTCCCGACACGTACAGGAGCTGTGACAGCGGGGACCGATCGCTGTGTCCCCGCTGATTAACCCCTGAAAAGCCATGTTCAATAGCGATCACAGCTTTTTAGCGGTTAAGCTGCCATCGCCGGCCTGCTACACGATAGCGGCCGGCGATGGTGACTATGGCAACCGGACACCAAACAATGGCGTCCGGCTATGCCATCGACGGAAGCCTAGTGGGTGCTGACGAAGTCAGGACCCACTATGATTGCTGTCAGTGAGTAACTGACAGCTCTGATACACTGCACTACGCATGTAGTGTAGTATATTAGAATAGCGATCAGGGCCTCCTGCCCTCAAGTCCCCTAATGGGACAAAGTAATAAAGTAAAAAAAAAGTTAAAAAAAGATGTGTAAAAATAAGAAAATAAAAGATTTAAAAGTAATAAAAGTAAAAATCCCCCCTTTCAGTCCTTTATTATTAATAAAAATATTTAAACAAACAAATAAACTATACATAATTGGTATCGCCGTGTCCGTAACGGCCTGAACTACAAAATTATTTCGTTATTTATCCCGCGCAGTGAACGCCATAAAAGAAAATAATAATAAACCGTACCAGAATCACAATTGTTTGGTCACTTCACCTCCCAAAAAATGGAATAAAAAAAGATCAAAAAGTCGCATGTACCTAAAAATGGTACTGCTCGAAACTACAGTTCGTTAAGCAAAAAATAAGTCCTCGCACGGCTTTATTGATGGAAAAATAAAAAAGTTCTGGCTCTTAGAATAAGGTAACACAAAAAACGAATGATTTTTTACAAAACGTATTTTATTGTGCAAACGCCATAAGACATAAAAAAACTATAAACATATGGTATCGCCATAATCGTATCGCCCTGCAGAATAAAGTGAATGTCATTTATAGCGCACAGTGAACGCTGTAAAAAAAAATCAAATAAAAAAACAATAGTAGAATTGCTGTTTTTTATTCACCACGCCACCGAAAAATAGAATAAAAACTGATTAAAAAGTCGCATGCACCCCATGAAAACTACAATGAATTCCTCAAGGGGTCTAGTTTCCAAAATTGGGTCACTTTTTGGGGGTTTCCACTGTTTTGGCACCACAAGACCTCTTCAAACCGGACATGGTGCCTAATAAAAAAGAGGCCTCAAAATCCATTAAGTTCTCCTTTGCTTCGGAGGACGGTGCTTCAGTCCATTACCGCACTAGGGCCACATGTGGGATATTTCTCAAAACTGCAGAATCTGGGTAATAAGTATTGAGTTGCGTTTCTCTGGTACTCTTTTAATAGAAAAATATAAAACATTACAAAATAAACGGTATTTACAAAACAAACACAACAAAACAAAACTTATGTACATTTCTGCACTATTTACCCAGCCTGGCCCTTCTTACATAAATCCCCATGCATACATAACTATAATCCCATACTCATTCATACACACACCTAAACCCCCCCAACCCCAAGAAAACATAACTATAACACTATATAATACATACTCTTAAAAACCATGTCCCAACCAATGGCCCCCTAAAAAAACAAAACACCACATATATAAAACAAAATATATAATAATAACAATAATAATAATATAAACAAAATAATAATAATAATAATAAACTCTAAAAATAAAAGTTACCATCCCATGGTGCACTTACTTCAGTGCACCATGTAAATGAAAAGAAAAGAAAACAACAAACAAATCCCCCAAAAAAGAAATATTTTTTTTTTTTCCATTTTTTTTTATTTTTTATTTTATTTTTTTTTTCTCTCAATTTTTTTTTCTAATTTTTTTTTTTTTTTTTATATATTTTTTTCCATTTTTTTATTTTATTCACATATCCACATTCATACCTAACCCTGTACATACTAACTCAGCCATCACCTCCC
Source organism: Rhinoderma darwinii (assembly GCF_050947455.1). Classification (NCBI taxonomy): domain Eukaryota; kingdom Metazoa; phylum Chordata; class Amphibia; order Anura; family Rhinodermatidae; genus Rhinoderma; species Rhinoderma darwinii. The sequence goes on along the minus strand of NC_134687.1, from coordinate 155,380,944 downwards.
CCAACCAGCATCACGCCTCATGTCCTTCCATGTCCGCATAGTTTAGATGCTGGCCCCCACCACCCAACACATCACCCACACAGCCCGATCCCACGTCTCATGTCCTCCTCACGTCCACGTAGTCCAGAATCGGGCTGGGCACACCCCCAGGCCCCCCACCCCACCTATCTACTGCCCATCTTACCTAAACATTCACACAAACCCATGCATACACCTATACACCATATAATCATACCGACACATAACTATAACAAAATATCATACTGTATACATAAACCCGAAAACCTAAGTTTGGCTGCTTGTAAGCCCTTTTTCTGTCTCCAAAAAGCTCAAAACAAAAACCTACTTGTGCTTACTCAGCCCATCACCAGAGGAGAGAGAGAGGAAAGCCCCCCTAGAGCACCAGCCCAGAGGCCAAAGCCAACCCCCAACCACCACCCCGGTCCCTATCGCTAAACCTATCCTGCTTGCCCTATCTCTATCCCTTATTACTTTATAAACTAATCTGTCCCTCCTGCTGTCTCTCATTCTGTCCCTATCGCTATTTCCCGGTGTCATGGCCAGGTGCAGACCCCCACCTCCAGTCTAATACCCAGGGGCACTCCCTCCCCTCCCCCTGAAGGTTGGTTCCACCTAGGGCACCCTAAAATTGAAGCCCCTCCAAAGTCGAGAGGCCTTGGATGCACCCAGTTTCTCAACCTCCAGAGACCGGACCTTCACCAGGTCACCCATGATATTCCTACACACCTCGTCCTCCAGGAGGATTTTACACTGAGTCGATACTAAGCACCGTGCGTTCCACGTGAAATACCTGATCACTAAACTAACTAAAAAAGAAGTGCAATGATCCCTTCCACCCAGGTCTCCGAATGCCCCATAGGCCCAACCAGCGTAGGAGAGGTTGGTCAGACCGGGCCAACCGATGGAGGCACCCACCCGTTTGTAAACCTCTGCATTGAAGGGACACTGAAGCAAGAAATGGTCCATGCTTTCCAGCGTGTCATCGCACTCCTCCCGAGGACAACCTCTTTCATCGGAGTTTCTGAACTTCAGATTGCCCCTTACATACAGCCTCCCATGGAAGCAGCGCCAAGCCAGATCCCAAAACTTCTGGGGAATCCTCACAGAGTTTAAAAGTTTTAATCCCACCCCGAGGTCGCTACTTGGGCAGTCCCTGAGCGCCAGGGGCTTCTGGAAGCAGGTCAACAAGACCTTTCTGTCAAGAAATTTTCTCGACATGGTCTTGATCTCCCTCGCCTCCAGACCCCACCGACGAACAACCTTCAGAACCGGGGCGGCATAAGCCGGGAGGTGCCCATGGGGTACACGTAGGTCTTTCGCTTGGCCTCCTGTCTCCCATTCCTGGAAGAAAGGCCGAAACCATCCCCTGCAGGAGGATATCCACAGAGGAGCCCTTTCTCTTTCAAAGAGGTTCGCCAAATTAATTTTAATGAAGGTGTTTACTAGAAACACCACTGGGTTAACCATACCTAACCCACCTAGTTTCCTCGGTAGGTAAGTAACCTCCCTCTTGATTAGGTTAAGCCTGTTTCCCCATAACAGTTGGAAGAACAGGCTATAGACCCGAGTCCAGAGAGGCTCTGGCAACATGCACACGCTGCCAAGGTAGAGCAACATGGGCATCAGGTAAGCCTTGGCCAGGTGAACCCTTTCCCTAAGGGACAAAGACCATCCCTTCCATTGGCCAACCTTCTGGGCAGCTATTGATAGCCTACCTTCCCAGTTTTTCTTGGGGTAATCACCCGGGCCAAATTCAATGCCTAAGATTTTAGCAGACCCTTTGGGCTCTGGGAGGGTGTCCGGGAGATCAAAACTAGGATCCCCTCCCCCCAGCCAGAGACTTTCACACTTGTCCCGGTTGATCCTGGACCCAGATGCCCGTGAGTAGCGCTCAACTTCTGACATCACCCACTCTGCCTCCCCTCTCGAGGAGACAAAGATAGTGACGTCATCCGCGTACGCAACCACCCTCTGAGTGGCTTCCGGCTCCTCCAAGTCCATCCCCACCCCCGCCAATGGCCCACGATCGAGCCGCCTAAGAAAGGGGTCGATCGCGAAAACATACAGCAAGGGGCTTAAGGGACAACCCTGGCGGACACCAGACCCAACCTCAAAGGGGGTTCCAGTCCAACCGTTCACCAGTGCAAAAGACTCAGCCCCAGCGTATAGGGTCTGGAGCCAATTAACGAACTCACCCGGTAGGCCATACCTCAGAAGGACTGACCATAGGTACTTGTGATTCACCCGGTCAAAAGCTTTGGCCTGATCCAAGGACAGCATGTACCCCTCCCATCGGCCAGAATGTCCCTGCTCCACTGCCTCTCTGACACTGAGGACAGCACTAAAGGTGCTGCGGCCTGGAACAGAGCAATGCTGGGCATACGAAAGGAGCCGGGGTGCAAACTTCACCAGCCGATTAAACAGTACTTTTGCGAGAACCTTTCTGTCCGTATTGAGGAGCGCTATGGGACGCCAGTTCTCAATACGGGTCGAATCCTTACCCTTTGACAGAATGATCAAGGCCGACTTGCCCATTGACTTTGGCAGAGCGCCCGAGGAGAGGCACTCATTAAAAACCGCAGTCAAGAGGGGAACTAAGGTTCCCTTAAAAGCCTTATAAAACTCAGATGTTAAGCCATCTGGGCCTGGCGACTTTTTGATGGCCAACCCATCAATCGCCAGCATCACTTCCTCTTCCTTGATCGACTCTGTCAAAACACCAAGCGAGGGGTCTGCTCCTGGCTCAGGGATGGTTTCAGCCAGGAAAGCCGACATTTCGTCTCGGTTTAGATCCTGCTCACCCAAAAGCTGCGAATAAAAGGATCTGATGACCTCCAGGATCCCTGATTTGGATCTCATCAGGGAGCCTGTACTATCTACCAGTCCTGTCACCACCTTACGACTCACTGACATCTTGCAGTTCTTGTAAGGGTCGGGCGAGCGGTACCTCCCGAAATCCCGTTCAAGAACCAAAGACGTGTGCCTATCATATTGGCATCTTTTGAGCAGAGCTTTCACCACGGCTACCTCCGGTTGAGACTAGATGTTCGAGTTTCCTCCTCATGTCTTGATACAGGCGATACCTGCTCATAGACCTGAGGCACGAGATCTGACGGAAAAACTCAGCCACCCGTTCTTTGAACACCTCCCACCACTCAGACTTAGTACCACCTAGATCCAATAAAGGTACCTGGCTCTGAAGAAAATCCTCGAAGGCCTGTCTTATCTCTGCTTCTTCCAGGAGAGTAGAATTCAGCCTCCATATACCTCTTCCCATCTGGAGGGACTCTGCAACATTCAAAGAAAACATAATCATACAGTGATCGGAGAACTCCACCTCAACGACGGACACTGCCGAAGAGATGGCGTCCTCCTTTAAAAAAAACCTGTCTATCCTGGACCTACGACTACCACTATGATAGGTGAACCCCGAGTGGCCTGGGGTATACCGAATGTGGATGTCCTCCAGGCGAGCATCACTAGCTATTCTATTCAACTCGACACTATCATAGGCCAGTACCTTTCTGGAACCTCCTCTGTCTTGGGGCCTAACGACAGTGTTAAAGTCCCCTCCAAAAATGACTTGTCGGCCTGTAAAAAGGAAGGGCTTAATCCTCATGAAGAGACTTTTCCGGTCCCACTTTGTCTGGGGACCGTAGATGTTAATGAGTCTTAGTTCTTGTCCCCTCATGAGAACATCTAAGATCAAGCATTTCTAACTCAATCATCCGCCGGCATGTGACCGGTGCGGTAAAAAGTACCGCCACCCCGCTATATGGCTCAGCCGCAAGAGACCAGTAGGAGGGCCCACGTCGCCACTCCCTCCTAGCTTTCACGACCTCTGCCAAAAGTGACAGTCTGGTCTCCTGCAAAAACAAAATGTCAGCTTCAACCCGGCCGAGAAAATCAAAGGCTGCAAATCTAGCCATATTCGACTTAATGCTGGCAACGTTAATCGATGCCAGCGTCAACGGAGTGGGTGCCGCCATCATAAATGATTGAGTTAGATGGTTTTCTTCTTCCCACCCCTTGCTTTCTCCTCTGAGGAGGACCCCTCACCCTCTTTACCTCTTTTTTTTGTTGTTGAGGAGTCCATAACCTCCACCATCCCCCTCCCATTCTCATCTCCTGGGTCCGGGCTGACCCCCTCTCCCGGGGACAGTGGCCCCTGCAGAAGAGGAGGCTCAACGACTCCTAGACTCCCTACCGTGCTCTCCCCCCCGGCCTGGGGGTCTGGAATATCCATGAGAACACGGTATCGGTTGGGGGAGCACACCAGGGGGGTGCAGGTTTTGCCTTCCTTGGCCGGGGCAGGGCCAGATGTTTTTAGCCCTGTTTTGATGTTACCCGGTGTCCCCTGTTTTGTTTTAGGCTGTGACCTCCCTTCCTCTTCCACACTTTCATAGTGGGAGGACTGGGAGTCCTCAGCCCTCTGCTCTCTCTCTATCCTCCTTATCTCCTCGTCCAGTACGGCCACCCCAAGAGCATCAGTATCCTGGGGGGCATCCAGGTCCGAGCCAGAGGAGTCCCCAGTTTCCTGGGTCCTCCTCAGCTCTCGTTCCCTTCTGTGTTTTTCCGCCCTTCTCTGACGAGAAGGGGGTCCCCTCCTGGCGTTCGTCCTTTGCTCTTGGGCTCTATCGTCTCTGTCCACCCCCTCGCCCACGGAGACCTCCCTCCTTACATTCTCCGTAGGGTTGGAACAGACATTGACGACTGAGCGCGGACACCGACTGAAAGGGTGACCTAGGTCACCACACAGGTTACACCTAATCTGCTCACACGATGCGGCCAGATGGCCTACCCCCCCACTTCTGCACAGTGCAGCTTGCGCTCAAGTGTGAGGGGTCGCCACACCGGTGACACAGCTTCGGCTGCCCCTGGTAGAAGACAAGGATTCGATCTCTTCCCAAGAAAGCAGATGATGGTATGTGGGACACCGTCTGCCCCAGACGCTTAAGTTTAACCATAAACGTCCAGGCTCCCGACCAGATGCCAAACTCATCGCAGTTCTTCCGTGGCATCTCTGCTACCTCACCGTATCTTCCCAACCAGGTCATGATGTCCACACAGGAAAGCGACTCGTTACGGGTAAGAACGGTCACTTTCCTGAGACCATTCTGGCGAGAGATTGCTTGCGCAGCAAACCCTCGCCAGCCGGGCTCGCTTTTCACCAGCTCATAGTTCCCCCAGAAGACCTCAAGGCCCCCCGGCTGAACAAAGCTGATGTCAAACTCAGCCGTACCATGAGGATGTATCAAGGCGTAGATGTCACTCGCCTTGAAGCCCATCTCCAGCAGCAGCTCCACCACCCTCTTACGAGGAGGGCACGCATCTTTGCCACGCAACTGGAGACGGACCACATTCCTCCTGGCCACGGCCGGCCCGGTTGTTGGGAGCGACCACTGATCTCCCCGTCTCTCTCGGAAGGCATCCAGACCATACCTATTTATCCAAAAGGATAGGTCCTTCTGCACTCCCCCTACTGTTATCGTCTGCTTCCCCTCCCTTAAGGCTTCTAGGAGGCGCTGTTGCAAACTGCCGTCCCCGGGTCCAGAAGATGAGGATGGGTGGGCCGACGGTCCCCCCACCACAACGCCCGCATACGACCTGCCAGGCGCTCTGGCAGAAGGAGCAACCGGCCCGCCACTGGTTGACACTCCCCCCACAATATTACAACCCACATTAATATCCACAACATTACCACCACCAACAATATTACCAACACTACTAACATTACCATCAATATTTACATTTCCACTTACATTCCTCTCCACAACTTTCATACCGGCCAGGCTGGTTACGGAGTTCTTCCTTTTGTCCACAGGCTTTTTATATGTTGTTTTTGTTGTTTTTGGGGTCTCCACATCATCAGGTGCCGCTACTTCTGGGGCGCCGCCGGATATCTCAGGCGGCAATACCTCAGCACCCTCCGCTTCACCGACCTCCATTTCTGCTGCGCCACCAATGCAATGTTCGGGAGGAGGGGTGCCGTCACCCCCCGTGCCCGCTAAACCCCTCCCACCGCCTTGCGGCGATACAGATGGAGGGGCCGCAGGCACAGCTAGAGCCGCTCCCGGCACCAAACCACCCCCCCTCCCGTCGGGGGGTGGCCAGCAGTGCCGGAGCCTCTCCTACCGCCACAACTCACTGCCGCAACACTTTTTGGTGCGTCCGCCGGCCGAGTCACATGACCAGCAGACTGCCGGTTTTCCGGCGCCACATCCGGTTTCCGGTTCCCCCCGTCCCCCGGTCTCCGGCTTGCGCCAGAGGCCAGCTTCTGAGGTTCCCCATCCGCCGGACACGGGGACACGCCCCCTAGCGCCACGTGGCCATCGACACCACCTCCTTTACAGGAGACGGCGTCTGGTGCCATCTTGGCCACATTGCTCAAAACCAGCACCATATCTTTCTGCCCACATACCCGCCACGACCCCACTGCAGAGGCCGGAGCTGGGGGATTTGCGGGGTTTGCGTCCCGAACCAAGCTCTCATCCGGTCCGGAACGCAAGGAAGACAGGTAGGAATATTTATAGGATACCCCACCTGTCTTCGCCTTTGTTTTCTTCCGCCTTAACTTCCATAACTTCTTCTTCTGCACTTTGTCCTCCTCTGGTGGCAACTCCGCTCCAAAAGTAAAGTTCTGGAGGGACACTGGGGACTCCTGCAGCCGTATTTGCGTGAGCAACCCCGGGGGGTGCCCACTGCCCGATTCAATGTCTTGCACACCTTGGCTGCAGGAAAGTTCCCCACTTGCCCCTCCGTTACTGCCTTCCCAGGGGTCCTCCGAGCCCGTCTCCTCCCGGGTAGGCGTCCTCTCCACCTCCACGCTTTCCTCCATTTCTGTGGCCTCCATTTTTGAGGCCTCCATTTTTGAGGCCTCCATTTTTGCGGCCTCCATTTTTGCGGCCTCCACTTTTGCGGCCTCCTCTTTTGCGGCCTCCACTTTTGCGGCCTCCACTGCCTCTGCACTTTTAGCAGCCAATGCCTTTACTCCCCTTTTGCAGGGGGTTTCATTACTTTGCGTGGGGGACGCCATCAGGGAAAACCTTTCATCATTCTCCAATTTCTCCCCGAAGGCTCCCCCACCGACCACAATCTCCATCTTCCTCTCCTCCACCATCTTAATTTCCTCCAAAATTGTCTTTACCTGTAGATTATACCGGGACCTCTTGGCGCCTGATGTTTTCGCTGCTCGTCCCCTTGCGGCCGCCAGATCTTCCCGCAGCCGCCGCAGGGACTTACCGAGGTCCCGGTATTCTTCCAGCCGGGCAGCTAGGCGGGAGCTGAACGTCTCCACAGACTCTCCTGACCGCAGTAGCCCCCACTCCTCGACCGTACTCTGGTCCCTGGGTCGGGTGACTTGCCTTGCTGGGCCTTCTGGTCCTCCACCTAGATGATCCTCCATGTCTCTCCTCCTGGCTCCTTCCAGAGCCCCAGCATCAGGGGGGGCCGCACAGATCTTTCCACGGGATGACCTTCTCACCCCTGATGCTGGCTGCACGCTCCCAGCAGGTTGGGAAGACCCCCTACCCCCCGCCTGCATGCTCCAGGGGGTAGAGGTCTGAGGCTCCATGTATGAATGGAGCCTCCTTCAGGGAAGCTTCCTTAGCCCAGGCAGGTGATAGAAACCTGGGCTGGTGAAAGAAAGGAAACTCCCTGGATTCCGGGTGTGGTCCACTCAACACAAACAGCACACACTCAGCAGCTCTCAAACACACAACCTCCCTCCTTGCTAGTCACTGCTGGTGTGGCGTTTCTCTGGTAAAACCTTTTGTGTTATCTAAAAAATGGTATAAAAAGGATTTTCTGACAAAAATAAATATGTAAATTTCACCTCTACGTTGCTCTAAATTTCTGTGAAACACCTAAAGGGTTCATAAACTTTCTAAATGCTGTTGTGAATACTTTGAGGGGTCTAGTTTCTAAAATGGGGTGTTTGATAGGGGTTTCTAATATATGGGCCCCTCAAAGCAACTTCAGAACTGACCTGTAACCTAAAAAAATAAATAAATGAGGCAATACTTCGCTTCTCACATTATACTGATAATGAGCCGTGCCCACCCCGAGATGACCCCAGTTTTGACCGTTTGTATAAACGGAGACCCTTATTAGACCGTTTCAGTGCCCGGTTTTCCCAAGCATACACCCCCGAGAAGTGTATTTCTATTGATGAGTCCTTGGTACATTTAAAAGAGAGGGTTCAATTCCGCGAGTACCTGCCAGGTAAGAGGGCAAGGTATGGCGTGAAGATGTATAAGCTATGTGAGAGTGCATCAGGGTATACCTACAGATTTAGGATGTATGAAGAAAAGGACACCAGTGCTCAGCCCCCAGAATGCCCACCCTTACTGGGAGTTAATGCAAAAATTGTGTGGGATTTGGTGCACCCACTGCTGGACCAGGGTCACCACCTCTACCTGGATAATTTTTATACCAGCGTCCCACTCTTCAACTGCCTCGCTTCCAGTCCTGCAACATGCGGCACTGCTAGAAGAAATCTGAGAGGCCTCCCTAAGACTCTGCTTGGGCAAACACTCAGGGGTGAGAGCAGGGCACAATCTAGCAGCAACATATTTTGTGTCAAGTACAAGGACAAGAGAGATGTCCTTGTATTGACAAAAATACATGGCCACACCAGTACCCATGTACCTGTACGAGGTACCAGTACAGAGACCCCCAAACCAGACTGCATCCCGGACTTCAATAAGTACATGGGAGGGGTGGACTTGTCAGATCAAATCCTGAAGCCCTACAGCGCCATGCGGTGTGGTATAAGAAGCTGGCCGTGCACATCATACCGATGGCTTTGTACAATGTGTACGTGCTACGTCGATGTGCAGGCCAGAGGGGAACTTTCCTGGAATTTCAAGAGGTGATTATCAAGAACCTAATCTTTAGGGACCAAGAAGGGGTGGGGGGCACCCAGTACTTCTGGAAGCGAGGCCACACGCATCGTACAAGGGCAACACTTTCCAGGAAAAGTTCCCCAAACTGGCAAGAAGGGAAAAAGTCAAAAGAGGTGCAAAGTCTGCTATAAGAGGGGGATAAGGGAGGACATAATATATCAAGGTGACACGTGTCCCAAAAACCAGAGCTCTGTATGAAAGAGTGTTTTAAAATGTATCATACATCCCTTGGTTTATAATTTACCCCAATTTTACTTACCCTGATGTACTCCGCACAGCTTATCCCCCCTCGTCTTTCCTCTCTGGGCCCTGCTGTGTGCCCAGGCAGCTGATAACAGCCACATGTAGGGTATTGCCGTACCCAGGAGAACCCACATTACAGTTTATGGGGTGTATGTCTCCGGTCAAAATGCTCACTACACCTCTAGATGAATGCCTTAAAGAGGCTCTGTCACCAGATTTTGCAGCCCCTATCAGCTATTGCAGCAGATCGGCGCTGCAATGGAGATTACAGTAACGTTTTTATTTTTAAAAAACGAGCATTTTTGGCCAAGTTATGACCATTTTCGTATTTATGCAAATGAGGCTTGCAAAAGTACAACTGGGCGTGTTGAAAAGTAAAAGTACAACTGGGCGTGTATTATGTGCGTACATCGGGGCGTGTTTACTACTATTACTAGCTGGGCGTTGTGTATAGAAGTGTCATCCACTTCTCTTCACAACGCCCAGCTTCTGGCAGTGCAGCACTGTGACGTCACTCACAGGTCCTGCATCGTGTCGGCACCAGAGGCTACAGATGATTCTGCAGCAGCATCGGCGTTTGCAGGTAAGTCGATGTAGCTACTTACCTGCAAATGCTGATGCTGCTGCAGAATCAAGTGTAGCCTCTGGTGCCGACACGATGCAGGACCTGTGAGTGACGTCACAGTGCTGCACTGCCAGAAGCTGGGCGTTGTGAAGAGAAGTGGATGACACTTCTATACACAACGCCCAGCTAGTAATAGTAGTAAACACGCCCCGATGTACGCACATAATACACGCCCAGTTGTACTTTTACTTTTCAACACGCCCAGTTGTACTTTTGCAAGCCTCATTTGCATAAATACGAAAATGGTCATAACTTGGCCAAAAATGCTCGTTTTTTAAAAATAAAAACGTTACTGTAATCTACATTGCAGCGCCTATCTGCTGCAATAGCAGATAGGGGCTGCAAAATCTGGTGACAGAGCCTCTTTAAGGGTGTAGTTTTTAAAACGGGGTCACTTCTTGCGGGTTTCAACTGTACTAGTACCTCAGGGGCTTCTGCATACATGACTTTGCACCAGAAAATCCCCAGTAGGCCAAATGGTGGTCCTTTCCTTCTGAGCCCTCCCATGGGCCCAAACAGCAGTTTATCACCTCAAATGGGGTATTGCAGCACTCAGAACAAATTGCGCAACAGAATGGGGTGTTTTATTTCTTGTGAAAATAAGAAATTTTCAGCCAAAACTACATATTATTGGAAAAAATAAATTTTGTTTTAATTCCCATCCCAATTCAAATAAGTTCTGTGAAAAAACTATGAGGTCAAAATGGTCACAACACCCATAAATGAATTCCTTGAGGGGTGTAGTTTCCAAAATGGGGTCATTTCTGGTTGGTTTCCATTGCTTTGATACCTCTGGGGCTCTGCAAATGCGACATGGCACCCGAAAACCAATCCAGCAAAATCTGGACTCCAAAGAACAAATAGCGCTCCTTTCCTTCTGAGCCCTCCCATGGGCGCAAACGGCAGTTTATCACCACAAATGGGGTATTGCCACACTCAGGACAAATTGGGCAACACGATGGAGTATTTTATTTTTTGTGAAAATAAGAATTTTTGAGCTAAAATGACATATTATTGGTAAAAAAAAAATGTTTTTAATTCCCAGCCCAATTCAAATAAGTTCTGTCAAGAAACTATGGGGTCTAAATGGTCACATTACCCATAAATGAATTCCTTGAGGGGTGTAGTTTCCAAAATTGGGTCACTTCTGGTGGGTTTCCATTTCTTTGATACCTCTGGGGCTCTGCAAATGCGACATGGCACCCGAAAACCAATCCAGCTAATCTGGACTCCAACAAACACACAGCGCTCCTTTCCTTCTGAGCCCTCCCATGGGCCCAAACAGCAGTTTATCACCACAAATGGGGTATTGCCGCACTAAGAACAAATTGGGCAACAAAATGGGGTATTTTGTTCCCTGTGAAAATAAGAAATTTTGATCACAAATTGGAAAAAATTACATTTTTTAAATTTCACAGCCCAATTCAAATAGGTGCTGTGAAAAAACTGTGCGGTCAAAATAGTAACAACAAACATAAATGAATTCCTTGAGGGGTGTAGTTTCCAAAATGGGGTCACTATTGGGGGATTCCTACTGTTTTGGCACCTCAACACCTTTTCAAATCTGGCATGCTGCCTAAAATATATTCTAATAAAAAAGAGGCCTCAAAATGCACTAGGTGCTTCCTTGTTTCTAGGGCTTGTGTTTTATTCCACGAGCGCACTAGATCCACATGTGGGACATTTCTAAAAACTGCAGAATCTGGACAATACATATATAGTAGTGTTTCTCTGGTAAAACCTTCTGTGTTACAGAAAAAAATTGAATAAAATTGAAATTCAGCAAGAAAAATGAAATTTGCAAATATCACCTCCACTTTGCTTTAATTCCTGTGAAATGCCCGCAGGGTTAAAAAACTTTCTAAATGCTGTTTTGAATACTTTGAGGGGTCTAGTTTTTAAAATGGGGTGTTTTATCAGGGTTTCTAATACATAGGCCCCTCAAAGCCACTTCAGAACTGAAGAGGTACCTTAAAAAAAAGGCTTTTGAAATTTTCTTACAAATATGAGAAATTGCTGTTTATGTTCTAAGCCTTGTAACGTCCAAGAAAAATAAAACAATGTTCAAAAAATGATGCCAATCTAAAAGTAGACATATGGGAAATGTGAACTAGTAACTATTTTGGGTGGTATAACCGTCTGTTTTACAAGCAGATGCATTTAAATTCTGAAAAATGCTATTTTTTCAACATTTTCTCTAAATTTTGCAATTTTTCACCATTAAACACTGAATATATCGACCAAATTTTACCACGAACATGAAGCCCAATGTGTCACGAGAAAACAATCTCCGAATCGCTTGGATAGGTTTAAGCATTCCGACATTATTACCACATAAAGTGAAATATGTCAGATTTGAAAAATGGGCTCTGAGCCTTAAGGCCCAAACTAGGCTGCGTCCTTAAGATGTTAAATGCTGTGATCAAAGCTGACTACCGCATTCAAGGGGAAAATGAGAAGGGGATGCCCCTTGGAATCCCTGTGACGCGATAAAGACACATGCCATATATGGGCAGACAGCCCATGGTCCATTGAAGAACTCCAGGGCTGTCTGACCATATTTTCTAATAGGGCATACTTGGGTATGTCCTAACAACTGCATGTGTACTATTAGTACACAGGCTAATGTACTGGCATATAGATAAATGCCAGTACGTTAACGTTTAAAAATAAAAAAGTAAAGTTTTTTACAATAAACATTAAAATAAAAGTCTCACTACATAAAATATACACATATTCGGCATTGTCGCGACCGTAATAACCTGCGCAACAAATTTATAGCGTCGTATATGATGTGTAAGCTGTAAAAACATTTTTTATTATTATTGTTGGCAAAGTATCGTTTTGGTATCGAATCGCAATACTACACAAAGTATAAGTCCAAATTCTGGTATCGTGACAACCCTACTATACATATAATTTATTGTCTTTAGCTTTTATAGCAGATTGGATGCAATATTGAGAAAACAGTTCAGGTTGGTAAAAGAACACTCAAGGACCTCTTGGAGGAGGGTGATCTGGTACAGATGAGCTTCGTAAGACAGGATTCACTATCATAAAACCTGATAAAGGGGGAAATGTGGTGGTCATTGTTTCAGCAAAATGGATTTATGTTTCAGCATAGTCAGAACTGCTATTAAAAAAGCTGCTGTTTCTCTCTGAAATGGAGAGTATTCTCTTGAAAGCCCTAAAAGAGCTAAAAGTGTTTTAGTGGGAAAAAAAATGTAATTTCTTCTACCGTGGTTCCCTAAATAATCCCTAAAATTCATGAAGTGGCTACTCTCTAAAAGGGTAGACTAATGTTTCTGGCATACCAAATAAAAAAAGGATTCCGTTTTTTTTTTGTTTTTTAGTAACAAGGCCACTCTTATCCCAGTAATTTGAATGAAACCACAGCCTATGGACAAGAGTGGCACTGTGTAAAGGATTTGCCAGACACTGCTTTTGTGTCGACGCCCGTGGGCAATCAGTCTGCACCTGCTCCTATGTCTGTGAGACTGACTCCATCTTCCATCACTCAGGATGGCAGGCTTAGGAGTGGGAGAGCCTATCACAGCCTGGCCAGACGGAGCTAGCTCCCGCCCACTGTCTATTTATACCTGCCTTTCCTGTTCCTCCTTTGCCTGTGATTCTTCTATGCTTGTTTCCTGGCTTGCTGCTGCTGCTTGTACTACTCATCATCTGCTTGTTATTGACCTTGGCTTTCTGACCACTCTCCTGCTCAGCGTTTGGTACCTTGTTCTATCCTGGTTTGACTCGGCTCGTTCACTACTCTTGTTGCTCACGGTGTCTCCGTGGGCAGCTGCTCCGTTTTCCCTAGCTTCTGTGTACCCTTGTCTGTTTGTCTGTCTTGCACTTACTGAGCGTAGGGACCGTCGCCCAGTTGTACCCCGTCGCTTAGGACGGGTCGTTGAAAGTAGGCAGGGACTGAGTGGCGGGTAGATTAGGGCTCACCTGTCTGTCTCCCTACCCTGTCATTACATAATCACAGGCCCATATACCTAGTCTACCCTGGTCCCTGACACATTTATGGACCCCCTTGAGACCCTGGCTCAGCAGATGCAGGGCCTCTCCCTACAGGTCGAGGCCCTGGCTCAGAGGGACAACCTGCGTGATGCTTCCCTGGTAGTGCCCCCCACCTCAAGTTGCCTGACCGGTTCTCAGGGGACCGGAAGACTTTTTTCTCCTTTCGGGAGAGTTGTAGGCTCTATTTTCGCTTAAAGCTCCACTCCTCAGGTTCTGAGAGCCAGCGGGTGGGTATAGTTATGTCCCGGCTCCAGGACGTGCCCCCAAGAATGGGCCTTCTCCTTGGCTCCTGACGCCCCTGAACTTTCCTCCGTTGATCTTCTCTTTTCTTCTCTCGGGCTCATTTATGACGAGACTGACAAGACTGCCTTTGCCGAGAGTCAGCTGGTGACCTTACGTCAGGGTAAGAGACCTGTAGAGGAGTATTGTTCTGACTTTAGGAAGTGGTGTGTAGCTTCTCGGTGGAATGACCCTGCCTTGAGGTGCCAGTTTAGGTTGGGTATGTCGAACGCCCTGAAAGACCTGCTAGTTAGCTATCCCTCTGCTGACTCCCTAGATCAGGTTATGGCTTTAGCGGTACGACTTGACTGACGTCTCAGGGAACGACGATTTGAACGTTTTTGTGCCTTCTCCTCTGACTCCCCCATGATGCCTCCCGAGGTTCCATTGCTTCGTTCTTCCACGGAAGACTCGGATGTACCTATGCAACTCGGGGCCTCCGTGTCCCCCCAACAACGTAGAGAGTTCCGCAGGAAGAATGGTCTCTGCTTCTACTGTGGGGATGACAAGCATCAAGTGAACAACTGTCCTAAGCGTAAGAATAAGCAGCCGGAAGAACTTCCGCGCCTAAGTGATCATCGGGGAGATCACTTGGGAGCACAGGTATTTCCCGTAAAGATGAAACCTAATAAAATCTTGCTTCCCTTTCAGGTCTCTTTTGGTGGTAGGTCTGCTACTGGCAGTGCCTTCGTGGATTCAGGGTCTTCTGCTAATATTATGTCTGTGGAATTTGCTATGTCTCTAGCTATGCCATTGATTGATTTGCCTAAACCTGTCCCGGTAGGGGGTATCGACTCCACTCCTCTTGCTAATGGTTATTTTACACAGCATAGCCCTGTTTTTTAACTCCTTGTTGGCTCCATGCATTTGGAGCAGTGCTCTGTACTGGTGATGCAGGGATTATCGTCCGATTTGGTTTTAGGCCTTCCCTGGTTGCAGATGCATAATCCCATGTTTAACTGGAATACTGGGGATCTTACCAAATGGGGTAATGAATGCATGACGTCATGTTTTTCTGTTAATTCTATTTCTCTCCCTGAGGAGGTGAACACTCTACCTGAGTTTGTTCTGGACTTCGCTGATGTTTTCTCTAAAGAGGCCTCCGAAGTGTTACCTCCTCATAGAGAATACGATTGCGCAATCGATTTGGTATCAGGAGCTAAGCTCCCTAAGGGTATGATATTCAATCTCTCTTGTCCCGAATGTGAAGCCATGAGAGAGTATATCCAGGAATGCCTGGCCAAGGGTTACAATCGCCCCTCTACTTCTCCGGTAGGTGCTGGGTTCTTCTTTGTAGGGAAGAAGGATGGTGGTCTTAGGCCGTGCATCGACTACCGGAACTTGAATAAGGTCACTGTAAGGAACCAGTACCCCCTTCCTTTGATTCCTGATCTCTTCAATCAGGTTCAGGGGGCCCAATGGTTCTCTAAGTTTGATCTACGGGGGGCGTATAACCTTATCCGCATCAAAGAGGGGGATGAGTGGAAGACTGCGTTTAACACGCCCGAAGGTCATTTCGAATACCTCGTCATGCCCTTTGGGTTGTGTAATGCTCCCGCGGTCTTCCAGAATTTCTTAAATGAGATTTTAAGAGACTACCTGGGGGTATTTCTTGTAGTGTACCTTGATGACATACTTGTGTTTTCCAGGGACTGGTCCTCCCACATTGAGCATGTCAGGAAGGTGCTCCAGGTCCTTCGGGAAAACAAACTGTTTGCTAAGACCGAAAAATGTGTGTTTGTGGTGCAAGAGATACCATTTTTGGGTCAAATCTTCACTCCTCATGAACCCCGCCAAGGTCCAGGCTGTGGCGGAATGGGTCCAACCTGCCTCCCTGAAGGCGTTACAGTGCTTCTTGGGGTTCGCTAATTATTACAGGAGATTTATTGCTAACTTCTCGGTCATCGCTAAGCCTCTTACGGATCTCAATCGCAAAGGTGCTGATCTCCTCCATTGGCCTCCTGAGGCTGGTCCAGGCTTTTGAGGTCCTTAAGAAGTGCTTTATCTCGGCCCCAGTGCTGGTTCAGCCCAACCAAATGGAGCCATTCATTGTGGAGGTTGACGCCTCCGAGGTGGGAGTGGGTGCTGTCTTGTCCCAGGGTACCAGGTCCCTCACCCATCTCCGTCCCTGTGCCTTCTTCTCCAGGATGTTTTCGCCCACTGAGAGTAACTATGATATTGGCAACCGCGAACTCTTAGCCATTAAATGGGCATTTGAAGAGTGGCGCCACTTCCTGGAGGGGGCTAGGCACCAGGTAACGGTCCTTACCGACCACAAGAATCTGGTTTTCTTAGAATCTGCCCGGAGGCTAAACCCGAGACAAGCTTGATGGGCGTTATTTTTTACCAGATTCAACTTTTTGGTCGCCTATATGGCTGGGTCTAAAAATATTAAGGCTGCAACTCCGTCTAAGGGTACTTAGGGAAAATCAAGACTCTGCACTATCTGGCCATCCAGGCATCCTGGGTACCAAGCACCTCATTGCCAGAAACTACTGGTGGCCTGGGTTGCTTAAAGACGTTAAGGCCTACGTCGCCGCTTGTGAGGTTTGTGCTAGGACCAAGACTCCCAGGTCCCGACCAGCGGGCGTACTATGTTCTTTGCCCATTCCCCAGAGACCTTGGACCCATATCTCCATGGATTTTATCACCGATTTGCCTCCATCTCAAGGCAAGTCGGTGGTGTGGGTTGTAGTAGACCGCTTCAGTAAGATGTGCCACTTTGTGCCCCTCAAGAAACTACCCAATGCTAAGACGTTAGCTACCTTGTTTGTCAAACACATCCTGCGTCTCCATGGGGTTCCTGTCAATATTGTTTATGACAGAGGGGTACAATTTGTTTCATTGTTTTGGAGAGCCTTCTGTAAAAAGTTGGAGATTGATCTGTCCTTCTCCTCGGCTTTCCATCCTGAAACTAATGGCCAAACGGAGAGGACTAATCAGTCTCTAGAACAATATTTAAGGTGTTTTATCTCTGACTGTCAACATGATTGGGTCTCATTCATTTCCCTCGCCGAATTTTCCCTTAATAACCGGGTCAGTAACTCGTCAGGGGTCTCCCCCTTTTTCTGTAATTTTGGGTTTAATCCACGGTTCTCCTCCGTTTTACCTGGTAGTTCCAACAATGCCGAGGTAGATGTCGTTCATCAGGAACTGTGCACAGTCTGGGCCCAGGTTCAGAAGAACCTAGAGGCGTCCCAGAGCATACAAAAGACTCAGGCAGATAGAAGACGTTCTGCTAACCCCTTGTTTGTGGTCGGGGATCTGGTGTGGCTATCTTCTAAAAATTTGCGCCTTAAAGTTTGCTCCCCGGTTTATAGGGCCGTACAAGGTCATTGAAGTCCTTAACCCTGTCTCGTCTCCTTCCGACTGGAGTTGCCCCCGTCTTTTCGAGTGCACAACATCTTTCATGCCTCCCTCCTTAAACGCTGCTCCCCGTCCTTGGCTCCCTCGAGGAGACCTCCGGTCCCTGTTCTCACCCGTGAGGGGGTAGAATTCGAGGTGGCCAAGATTGTGGAGAGGACTTGGGTACCCGCCCGGGATGTTCACGCTAGGGTATTGCTCAGGAGGTTCCACCTTCGTTTCCCCAATAAACCAGGTCCACCTAGAAAGGGTCCGGTGGCCCCTCATAAAAGGGGGGGGGGTACTGTAAAGGATTTGCCAGACACAGCTTCTGTGTCGACGCCCGTGAGCAATCAGTCTGCACCTGCTCCTATGTCTGTGAGACTGACTCCATCTTCCACCACTCAGGATGGCAGGCTTAGGAGTGGGAGAGCCTATCACAGCCTGGCCAGACGGAGCTATCTCCCGCCCACTGTCTATTTATACCTGCCTTTCCTGTTCCTCCTTTGCCTGTGATTCTTCTATGCTTGTTTCCTGGCTTGCTGCTGCTGCTTGTACTACTCATCATCTGCTTGTTATTGACCTTGGCTTTCTGACCACTCTCCTGCTCAGCGTTTTGTACCTCGTTCTCTCCTGGTTTGACTCGGCTCGTTCACTACTCTTGTTGCTCACGGTGTCTCCGTGGTCAGCTGCCCCGTTTTCCCTAGCTTCTGTGTACCCTTGTCTGTTTGTCTGTCTTGCACTTACTGAGCGTAGGGACCGTCGCCCAGTTGTACCCCGTCGCTTAGGACCGGTCGTTGCAAGTAGACAGGGACTGAGTGGCGGGTAGATTAGGGCTCACCTGTCTGTCTCCCTAACCTGTCATTACACACTGTTTCTGAAAAAAAAAATCAGATCTACTTTTCTAATCTTATACTGCTCTTTTAACTCCTCGCGGAACTGTGATGATCCTTTACGTCGCAAAAACGATGCAGTTCCCACAAACTGACGCTTTAGTACGTGACAGTAATGTGGGTGACAGCTGTATTAACCCCTTCATGACACAGTCAGTTTTGGCCTTGTGGACACAGCCTATTTTTTTCAAATCTGACATGTAATTTATGTGGTAATAACTTTAGAATGCTTTTACCTATTCAAGCGATTCTGAGATTGTTTTCTCGTGAAATATTGTACTTTATGTTAGTGGAAAAATTTGGTCGATAAAGTCAGTATTTATTTGTAAAAAACACCAAAACTTAGAGAAAATTTGCAAAAATAGCATTTTTCTAAATTTAAATGTATCTGCTTGAAAACAGATAATAATACCACACAAAATAGTTACTAGTTAACATTTCGCATATGTCTACTTTATGTTGGAATCATTTTTTGAACAGCCTTTTATTTTTCTAGGACACTACAAGGCTTAGAACTTTTAGCAGCATTTTCAAGAAAGTTTCCAAAACCCATTTTTTTAGGGACTAGTTCAGTTCTGAAGAAAAACATAACTCGATAATTATTGCCCAGATTCTGCAGTTTTCACAAATATCCCATATGTGGCGCTAGTGTGCTAATGGACTGAAACACCGGCCTCAGAAGCAATGGAGCACTTAGTGGATTTTGGGGCCTCCTTTTTATTCGAATATATTTTAGGCACCATGTCCAGTTTAAAGAGGTCTTGTCAGGCCAAAACAGTGGCAACCGCCCCAAAAAGACACCATTTTGCAAACTACAGCTCTCAATGAATTTATTAAGGGGTATAGTGATCTTTGTGACCCCCACAGGTTTATTGCTGAATTTAGTGGAATTGAAAATGAAAGTCTTCATTTTTTTCCCAATAAAACTTAGAAATTATACATTTTTACAAGGAATAAAGGAGAAAAAGCACCCCAACATTTGAAAAGCAATTTCTTCCGATTATGGCGATACCCCAAATGTGCTCATAAACTGCTGTTTGGACACACGGCAGGGCTCAGAAAGACAGCAGCACTATTTGGCATGCAAATTTTTCTGGATTGGTTTTTGGGCGCCATATCGCATTTGCAAAACCTGAGGTGCCAGAGTACAATGGAAGCCCCCAAGAAGTGACACACCCCTGAAGGCATTTATAATTTGCCTGGACATATGACAGGGCTCAGAAGTGAAAAGCAACATGCGCATTTGAGACCTATTTTAGTGATTTTTACAGCATTGGCCAACAATTGTAGGGCTCGCTTTCTATTAAATTTTTTGACAAGCAAAGTAACCAAGAACCATCAATTGTGACAATGTTTTTTTTTTTTTTTTGTTTTTTTTCATCCCAAAAAGCTGTGTAAGGGCTTGTTTTTTGCGGAACGGGTTGTAGTTTTTATTGGTACTTTTTAGGGGTAAATGCAACTTTTTGATCTTTTTATTGGTGGTGACCAAAAAAAGTTTGTAAAGTTTTGTTTTTTTAAATTTCGATTTTTTTGCCGTGTTCACTGTGCAGGAAAAATAACATAATGGTATTATAGTTTGGGTCATTACGAACACGGTGATACCAAATATGTGTACTTTTTTTACGTTTTTATTTTTTCCTATAAAAAGGCAGTTTTTTTTTTTTTTTTTATCTTTAGAACTTTTATTTTTACACTCTTCTACATCATTTTTATTAACTTCTTTTTTGTTCCATTAGGGGACTTGAGGACCTTCAACACTGATCTCAACTGTAATACATTACACTACCTACGTAAGGTCCTTATAGGCGTCCGTACATGGCAGACCCGGAGGCCATTGTCAGGCCTCCGGTTGCCATGCCAACCATCGTAACCCGCCACAATCGCATCGTGGGGAGTGTGGATCTGCTATAAACCCCTCAAATGCGACGATCGCTATCGACCGCTGCATTTAAGTGGTTAATTGTCACTCACCGGTGATGGACCACTGACAAGCTACAGGAGAGTGTCTGTTCTCGCGGACAGCTGATCTTCCGGCTCCCAGACACTTTTTGCCAGGACGTACAGTTGCGTCGTGCGGGTAGGGGTTAATAGCAAGGTATGATCATAACTCCCAACCATTTCAGTGGTGACCACGGCATCTGAGTAAAATTTGTAAATTTTTATTAAATAACTCGCTAAAATCAGGGGTACAATCACCACTGTGCCAAAAGCCCACCGTGCTAAATTGTTGAATATATATATATATATATATATATATATATATATATATATATACATATATATATATATATATAATCCATATACTGAATCAATTGCGACCCCTACTAAATGAATATACTTATATGTTATATGGGATTAAAGACGTTTAAACATTGGTGTTACAGTGGATAGCACCCACAACAACACCAGAGTCTCTAGTTACCACTCCTGAGAACCCCAGTGTCAGGGTAAAATGTCAATGGCGCTGTCACCTACGCTATATACACCCTCTCATATCTGACACTACATGTTTCTGTATAATTATTTCATCTGGGGTCTGTTCATTATAAAGCTGGCTACTGTGCCAGCGATATTAAATTGTGTACAGATATTCTGTTCCAACTACACACACTGAAGTGTGCTCCCATTGATATCAGTGGCACGCTTCTCTCAGGACTCGGAGTATATATAACTTATACTCCGCCCCCTAGGCTAAGGCCAAGCCCCTATGCTGACCAATCCGTATCGCAAACGTCATTCGTGACGTGTGGTCATGTGATACCCGGCGCGTCAGGTGACATGTCCAGAAATCGCAGCCACCGCCTAACCAAACGCGCATGCACAGAGAGAGGCAGCAGAGTGCATCTCATTATAGCCTCTAGCTCTTTCAGTCTGAGGGGAGGAGTAGCCTATTGTCATGGGAATTAAGAAATCTGTCCAGCTCCAGACTGCATCCTGGCAACCAATAGTTTAACATGCCCTCTAGTCCCACACTATAGGAAGTAAATAATCGAAACATTAATGTACAATGTAGTACAAGGTGACCCACAATGCATATATAAGTGGAACACCAGTACCAATTTGGAGAATTAAATTTGGTTTATAACTGGACTAAAATAGATTGATGTTTTAAATAAAGCACGTATAATTTGTCTGCTCATTCAAACCATCTGCTCGTATACATGCCAACCTATAGATCCACTGGGCCTCTTTTCTCAGGATCAAATTGTCCCTGTCCCCTCCTTGATTTGGTGGACGGACCACCTTAATTGCCTGGAAGCGTAAACATTCCGCTCTTCCTTGATGTTTCTCATGTATATGTTTTGATATGGGAGTATCCCTTACATTTGTCACATCCCCTACATGTTCTCTAATGCGGCGATTAAATTGCCGGATAGTCTTACCCACATAGTTTAGTGGGCAAGGACATGTAATCAGGTAAACCACCCCTGCTGTTCTACAGTTCACAAAATCTCGAATATCATGTTCAATTTCGGTGGTGACACTTTTTAATTTCTTCCCATTCTGGATAAAGTTGCAAGCTCTGCACCACATCTGTATGTAACCGGAATCTTCCTATCCAGCCATGTTCCCTTTTGTGGTATTGGATAAAAGCAGCTATGCATCACTCTGTCCCTTATATTCTTTCCCCTTTGGAATGTAACAAATGGTTGGTTAGTGATTCTGTCTGCTAAATCCATATCTCCACTGAGAATACGCGAATATCTCTTAAGGATTTTCATTACTTCTGGTTGTTTTGAGTCAAAAGTGCCTATAATTCTTGTCATGTTCTCTTCTTTTTTTCTTTCTTCGGACCAAAAAGGCTTGTTCTATCTGAGTCTCTTGCCATCTCATAAGCCTTCTTCACTACCTAATTGGGGAAACCTCTTTCCCACAATCTATTTCCAAGATCCTGTGATTGTAGTTCAAAATCTTCTAGGGAATTACAGTTAAGATGTATCCTCATAAACTGGCATGTAGCGATGCCTCATTTGCGAGGATAAGGGTGGCAACTGTCCCATTGTAAAAAGCTATTTGTAGCTGTCTCCTTACGGTACACTTTGGTTCGAATAGTACCTTCCCTCGTTTTTGTAATCTGAAGATCTAAAAATGATAGTGAGTGGTCACTAATATCTCTAGTGAACCTCAATCCAAAGTCATTTTCATTTAGAGCTGTCACAAAGGTATTAAACTCTTCAACTGATGAATTCCAGAGTAACAACACATAGTCAATGTATCTTATCCAGAGACCCACTGATGATGTCTATTTAGAGAATTGATCTCCATAGACCACAGTCTCCTCCCACTAGCCAAGGTACAGATTGGCATAGGTGGGGGCAGTTGGACTCCCCATTGCCGTACCCCGCTGCTGATGGAAAATGCGGTCTTCGAAGACAAACCTATTCCTTTCAAGTCCAAAATGTAACAGTTGCAACACAAACTCATTGTGAGCCATATATTGGGTACCTCGTGACCTAAGGAAATGGCCCACTGCATGGCAGCCAAGCTCATGCGGTATAGAGGAATACAATGCCTCTACATGAAGACTTACCAGCATTGCACCCCGTTCCAGCGTGATACCATCAATTTGTTTCAATATGTCCATAGTGTCACGGACATAAGATGACAGGCTGAGAACGAAAGGATGCAAAACTACATCTATATATGTGCTCACGTTTTGGGTTACATTATTAATGCCTCATAAAATTGGTCTACCACGTAAGGGAGGGTAACCCTTGCAGATTTTTGGTAGACTATAAACCAGAGTTTCCCAACCTTTTCAGGCTCAATGCACCCCTGGAAAAAAATGTTTTACTCAAGACTCCCCTACTAAATAATGTTTACAAAAAAAACACTAAAAACAAGCAGTACGTTCTTAGGCCAGGTTCCCAAGTAGCGTAAACGCTGCAAAATTTCTGGAATGTAATTGTGTGCAGAAATTCCCTAACATTTACAGTAACAGCAAAGCGGATGAGATTTAGAAAATCTTATGGCCATGCTGCGGAAAAAAAACGCAGCATAAACGTTAATACATTTTCCCCATTGAATTTAATGGGGATGAAAAACCCGCAACAGAAAGCCAAATGTTGCGACTTTTGTGGCGTAATCACAGCAACTACGCCGCAAAAATTGAAGCTCCAGAAAGAAAAAAAATCCTACTTACCCAGATCGCCTTTCTTCAGTTCGACCTCCTGGGATGACGTTTCACACCCTGTGACCACTGCAGCCAATCACAGGCTGCAGAGTCATGTGGCCTGCAACGTCACCTTAGGAGGCCGGAGCGGACGTCAAAGTAAGTATGAGCGCTTTCTTTTACGTAGTGGAAATACTGTCCGAAAAAACGTGGTGCAATTTTTCAGACAGAAGGTGCTGCTGGTTCTAGGTCGGATACGCTGCGTGATTTTTACACAGGGTATCTAACCCATGGGAACCCGGCCTTAGGCCTAGCTCACACTGAGTTTCTTGCAGGCAGAAAAAAATCTGCCTCAAAATTAATTTAGGAATTTTGAAACCGTTTTTTAATAGCCAGTGTTGTTTGATTCTTTTTTTGTTTTCACCTTTTTTTGCTCGCGGAAAAAACACTGCAAAAAAAGCTCAAAACGAGTGTCGCTGCTGCCCATTGATTTCAATGGGAGGCTAGAGGCGGGATGCGCTCGGAAAAAAAGAACACGCCGCTTTTGTTTTCCGTGCCTGGGAAAAAAACGCCTCTGCCTCCCATTGAAATCAATGGGTTTCCCCTTCAAAATCTGCTCCAAAAAAACTCTGTGTGTACTGACCCTTATTAGCCCTGGAGACAGGTCCTTTGCAGCTGAGATGTCACATGGACAGATGTTTGTGGTGGGTGAAAGAAAGGTTTGGCAGATTTACTGAGGTTGGCCAGCCAGCAAGCTTGTTCTGAAAAATGAGATGCATTTGATACTTTGCTACACCTTTACATTACACCACAGCCCCAAACAAAACCCTTTCAGCAATTAGGAAATCAGCCCCCCACACAGTAAAGTGACCATCAGCCCCACCACACAGTAAAATAACCATCACCATGAACAACACCATCCTCCCTACTCCGCCTCACCTCCGAGCACATGGAGTATGGTAGGCAAAAAAAGATCTCCTCACCGGTAGCTCACAGCTCAGCTTCTCCCGATCCACAAAAATAAGTTAATTCCTTCCCCTGCAGTAAGCACACTAAAAACGCCACTGCAATCACATCACAGAGATGTTATTGTTATGCCACAAAAGTTTGCTTGCTACGGAATAAGAAATCACATACTTAGGACCGCATCATTAATGGCGGCCGCACTGCTCTCCGCCAAGCTGTTCTGGCGGGAAGCGGTGGGCGGTACTTGTAGCAGACGTGCGTGCGTCACATCTGCTACAAGTACAGCAAGAAAAAGTAAGCGTCAGGGGCGGTACTTGCAGCAGACGTGCATGCGTCACATCTGCTACAAGCATTTTATTTATTACTTGATTCTGGTGGCAGTGGATTACAGGAGTGTCGCGGCACCCCTGGAGGGTTCTCATGGCACCTGAGGGTGCAGCGGCACCCCGGTTGAAAATCACTGGGTTTGTTCATTCTGTTACCCCTGTTACGCGATCGCAAGGTGTTGATGGGTTGGCATTGCAGCCAGGAACCTAACATTGGCCCCCGGGTCTGCCTTACACGTTTGCCTAGTAGGCCCTGACAGACACAGGGCCTAATAGGCTACCTTTCAGTGTAACACTGACAGGCATAATACATTGCAATACAGAAGTATTATATTATATTATAGAAGCAATCAAAGGTTTGCGTGTTTAAGTCCAGTACTGGGGCTAAAAAAAATAAAACTTATAAAACAAGTTTACAAAAAGTAAAAATTCCAAATAAAAACCTTTTTTCCCCTCACTAAGTTTAACTATTGGAAAAACGT
This sequence comes from Rhinoderma darwinii, assembly GCF_050947455.1. Taxonomy (NCBI): domain Eukaryota; kingdom Metazoa; phylum Chordata; class Amphibia; order Anura; family Rhinodermatidae; genus Rhinoderma; species Rhinoderma darwinii. Next base: position 155,355,722 of record NC_134687.1, on the reverse strand, counting down.
GGGAAAAAAACCCTGTATGATTGAATGAACATTTATTTATCCCGTCGACAGAAAAATTAATACGTTATGGGTCTTTAATGCAGCGACACCAAAAAATTATCTTGTAAAAAAAAAAAAAGGTTTTTTTTATTGTGCAAAGTAGAAAACCAAAAAAAACTATAGAAATTTTGGTATTGCCATAATCGTAATGACCTGCAAGTGATCATTTATGCAGCATGGTGAATGCCGTAAAAACAAAACTAGAAAAAGATGGCGGAATTGCAGTTTTTTTCTAACCCCCCCCCCCCCCAAAAAAGATATACATATACAATAATATATACCTCAAAATGGTGCCATTGCAAAATACAACTCGTCCTGCAAAAAACAAGCCCTCTTATGACTACGTCGATTTAAAAAAAAAAAAGTTATGGCTTTCGAAATGTGGAGATGAAAAAAAAACAGAAAAAAAAATTGATTCGTCATGAAGGCCCAAACAAGGCTGCGTCCTTAAAGTGTAGCTAAACGTTTGACAAACTTCTGACGTGTCATAGAGATATGTCAGAAGTTTTTGTTTGGTGGAGGTCCGAGCACTGAGACCCCCACCAATCGCTAGAACTAAGCAGCTGAAGCCCTCGTGTGAGCTCTCAGCCGCTTTGTGTCTGTTCAGCTGTTTCCTGAAATAAATGTATCAGTGTAGAGACTCAATAGAGTCATCGGCTTTCTGGAAAAAGCCCAACAGACACGAAGCGGCTGGGCGCTCAGACGAGGGCTTCAGCTGCTTCGTTCTAGCGATTGATGGGGGTCTCAGTGCTCGGACCCCCACCAATCCAAACTTCTGACATGTCTCAAGTTTGTCATACGTTTAGCTACACTTTAAGACTAGGGCTACATGGCGACTTTGGCCACAACACAGGTCATGCGTCCAAAGATTGCTGTGTCATGCTGTGTACCTCGTAGTAATGTAAGTAAATGTGACGGCTTAGCGATACACAAGTTGCCATAACCGTTGCAAAAAATCTTGAAGGATTTCTTGCGACTGTCAAGTCGCAGCAACTTGTGGGTCGGAACGCGGTAACATTTACTTATATTACTGAGATGTATGCAGCACAACACAATGATCCTCGGACGCGCAACCTGTGCCACCTATGGGGTTAGCCAAGAACAGAGATGTATGTCGATAAGATTTTGAGACTGTTCTTTCAGGTATTGCCATCATGTATGAGAGATACTTCTGATCCCTTATCTAAATTAGACGGCATACAAATTGATAATACAACTGTTCTTGCATGACAAATGACATTGAAGCATTATATACAATATTTCTATTTGCCATAACTTGGACTTATTGGAGGTAGGGAGATTTTTACAAACAAGAAACTATTATTTTGGTACACAAAATTAACTAGTCGTGTACTTCATATAATATAATCTGACCAGAATTACTTTTTGTTCAACGGCCATTACTTTGACCAGCCCAGGGGCACTGCTATCGGGAGCCCCTGTGCTTCCACATGCAAATTTGTTCCTGGGTTGGCGGAAAGAAAATGTGGTCCTCTTACAATGCCAATGATCTGGCAAATGAGCTTTTGTACGAACGCCAATTTTGTACGAACTGAACGCCAATCAGCTGCCAAATGAGCAAACGTTTGTTTGTCAGCTGATCGGATCTTTTATACGGCCCAAAAAATGGTTGCTTCTCGGTAGCACATCTCTCCATGTAAATGGGATGTCCTGCCAACAAGATGCAAATGTATGGGAACAAATGATTCTTGCTCCGTTTTTAAATAGTGCAATTGATCATAGACCAACATACTTTATTGTCAATCGGGACTTGTTTACCAGGCAGAAGATTTGACTGTGTAAAAGGGCCTTTAGACCCATATAAAAATTTGCACTCCACAATACCAATGATCTGGGGTTATGATTTAGATCATAGGCTATTAAAAACACACTAGCCTTTTTAGATGTCAAAATCACTAGTTAAGGAATGCTTTCAATAAGAATCTTCCTGAACACAAGTGCAACGAACAGTATTCTAAGGTGGGAGAATTCACATACTGTTCCCAGGGGTCAATACCTTTACCTTCAGAAACTGATGGAGCACTTACTGAAGATTTATTGTAAGATTTCTTATCATAAGCACAGGACCATAGAATCTGTTTTCAAGAAAGTGTAGATCTAAATCTAGATTTGGTTTGGTGGAGGGAAACGCAGATCACTGCCAATCTCAAAAGCAAAAGAAGTAATGATCGGAGACAAAATCATCTGGATTATTGGTTACTATGATAAAGCCAATCACATCATCCATGATATACTAAGAGACACTTCTTGGCGGAAAGTGACCCAAAAGACGTTCTGAGTAATAAAACTAAGATCACCTTCAGTGATGCAGTAGAAACCTCGAGGACTGTGTGGGCCACTTTGTACAGCCCCTAAACCTGACTCTTGGCTTACCAGTAAACCATGTGGCATGTTTCCCTGTAGTGACATATAAAAAAAGAGACTTTATCTACCACAGATTAGTAGATCTAGTTTATTAAGCAATTTTTCTATGCCCATTTAATTATGTTGCCAAAACAAAAAGAAATGAGATGAATTAGCTTTTTGTCTTAGAAGCAGGACCGCATCTACCATGATGCGAGTGGAGCATTACAGAGATGCTGGTCGAGATTCCCTCCACTTAGCAGCTGCAAGATGTGCTGCTTCCTTTAAAACATCTCCCCTGTGCCACCTTAATAACCACCCCCCTGCTGTCATTATAATAGTATAGCTATTGTAAAATGATCCTGCTCCGTGTCGGAACGGAGGGGGCGGGGAGAGGGGTGTGATGGATGGATGTATGTGTGATGTATGTATGTACTGTATGTATGTACTGTATGTGGTACGAATGTAATGTACGTACGTACGTACGTACGTACGTACGTACGTACCTACGTGTAATGGATGTATGTGTGATTATTGTATGTACTGTATATGTAATGTATGTACTGTATTTTAATATATGTGTAATGTATTTATCTACTCAGGGCCGTACCGTCCATGAGATGAGGTGAGTCTCATACGGCAGCCTGCTGCCTCTCTGAGGGGGCGGCGGCGCCACTGAAACCAACCGCCACCACCCCCTACTACACTATAATTGTATCTGTATCTATAGAGTATCTGCATCTATAGGGCATCTAATGTATATCTGCATCTATACATTAGTTCCTTGCCCTGCAACTCAGTGCTTTTCAATGATTCCGCACCACTTGCGTCGTTCAGCCCCAGCAGACCTGCTCAGTAGAGAGCAGGCCTGCGTTGCTAGAGGATAGCGCAGAAACGGGATAAGTGGAGTATGTAAAGTTCTTTTTTTTAGCTAACAGTATGAGTCACATTATCAACAGGGGGCTCTATCTTAGGGGGCTCTATGGGGGGAAATATCTACAGGGGGCCCTATCTACAGCTGTATGCTAATTACTCTATAAAGGGTCATGTGGCGGTGCTGCTATCCTGAAAAGTCGCACAGTACTGACTACAATCCCACCTTTCCATTCTTGATTGACATCCCCCTGGCTGTTCTGCATCACTACTAGTCTCCTCCAACGTTCTCGGACGTGCAATCGCATGGGCACGCACCAAGCAGCAAGGTATTTTCTGGCCTGCTTCATTGCTGCCCCGTGCATGCCAGGGGATTACAAGGCAATGGCGCATCTGAAAGAGTTGGATGAGGCTGGTAGTGATGTAATACAGCCTGGGGGATGTCAATTAAAATCTAGGGGCGCCATTTCAATTTTCGCCTCAGGCAGCAGAAAAGCTAGAATCGGCCCTGCTTAGAAGGGGAATGCTCCGGATCCACGTTGGCCACTGCCACTTGCCTAATCTCCCTGATGAGCCATCATGTTAACTGGTGAAACATGTAAGAGTGATTATTTTCTATGCTGAAATATATATAGTCATAGGATGAGGTTGCAGTTCTGGCACTATTCAGCATGATCACCTGCGCTATTTGTATATCCTAAGTAGACATGTATAGAGTATACCTGCAGGTTAAAGCCATATCCCATAGAACAAGATTATAATTTTATTTACTTATTTAGCTTGTTACGGATATTCAATACCTATATACACAGATAGTATTTAGAAGTACAAAGCCAGTGCCTATATATGGAACATACTAACTGCACAGGAAATAATGTGCATATATGGAATTAAAATGCAGACTAGAAATACAAATGCTGGTTTATGCGCCTTTACATTTCATTGTTTTAAAATATACTGTACACTGGAACACATGGGAGACCTGAGATTGGCTCAGTATATGAAATAAAGTCCTTGGAATGCTATGATACAAAGAAGACTTTAGATTCAATGAAAGTGTTTTCTGGATTCTTGACCTTTGTCATGCAGATAATACAGCAAACTGTCAGCTGTTGTAACAACTTTCTGTAAATCCTGGGGAGGCATATATCCCAGATTGGCACTAGCACAGACTACGTGACAGCAAACACCTGTTGAAAGCCCCACTAGTGTGAAGAGTTTATTGTTAAAGATTATATAAGATGATCAAAAACTAGTGTCAATGATATCTTTATATAAATTATGAAATGACGCTAAGGTCAACCCACGCTTTTGGGTACTTTCAGATGTACTGGATGTGGTGTCCAGAAAGCCTCACCTCTACCCCCAATGAAACAAATGAAGCAACGACGCAGAAAGACCCCCTAGAGTCTATGTAATAACCGTTCACATGGTTAGTTGGGTGACCAAAGTGGATGATATGTGGCATAGCTCTGTTAATGCAGTCAAAGACAAGAGCAGAGTTAGGGGTGTGTGCCCCAGGAGCTTAGTTGTGTAGGGTGTGCCAATGGGAAACTGGCAGAGAAAGACAGTAGGGTTTAAACCTGAATCTTTCCTTCAGACGAAAGAATTCCCAGCTACGCCTCTGCTTTAGGATTAGTTTGTCTTCATCTGTCATCTAAATAATTTATCTTGTTGGATAATAGTCTAACCATTGCTTTATATACATGTTGAAGGCTGAGATATAATAGTGTATATGGCCAGTATTAAATTTCTCGAAGTACACGATGGGTACAAATATTCCTAAAGTCCAAGTGAGAGTCAAGCCCTGTAAATACAGCCATTGTCTGAAGCCATTGTGTCATAGGGAATTACATTTTCACAACATGTAGCGTATGCCATATCTCCATGACGGAACTCCACCCGTTGTCACAATATTGAGGATATAAATAATATTGTCTGAAGTTAATGGTTTCACAAATGACTGAACATTCATTGTATTAAGCGAGACACTGGCTCTAAGTCATGCACCGTACATCCTGTTCATATGTCTTCTGCAACCAGACTTACAATCCAGTATCAATGGAAATAATAAAGACCTAATGGAATGTAATACGATTACTCCCAATCCTCTTACTTCATTGTCAGTGACATTATGAACACACAGATGGCATGACTAATAGGTCAAATCCCGAAGATGGGCTGTTAACGGACATATAAGTGAGGTCAGACAAAGAACCTAATTCCTAAGAGGTGAGTGGTCATCATGTTAGGCGCAGTTTCTCAGATAATCAGAGAGGATGTATCTAAATTCCTGGGCTGATTTTATTTCCAGAAAGCTTGCATAAAAACCCACGCAGTCCGGGCACCCATACCCACCTGCCACTGTCCTATAAAAATCTGATATGGCGGTCATTACCGCTCCAACTGGTGCGGTCAACCGGCTACCCGGACTTCAAATGACAAATATTTTACATTAATATCTGTTTTATTTTGTATTATGACATAAATCTACAAAATTGATATTCAAGAGTCGGGGAAAGCTGTGGGATCTGAAATGGTAGCCATAATGTCTGCTATGCAACTGAAACTGAAATAAAACATAAAATATATTAGTCCTAACGCAATATGACAAGCGCAACTCAACAGTGCCACTTCACCCTCCGCAGTCATCTGCTGGAGGTTTACCAATCATAAGAAGCCTGTATTTAGTGGCTACCCTGCTATTGCTATGGGATGCCTGCTAGTAAAGTAACTTCAGCCTGGCATGTGGCTTTATCTTATCTAGACCTCTCATGAAAATTTACCAGAAGTCTTTCTGAACATACAGTATTAACAGTTAATAAGGGTTGGCTTGTAAACAGTATTTATTCTTGTATTCCCGGTCCGTGCTGAGGAGCTAATAGGAATCTGTATAATATGGGTGTTACACCATAAAATTAGGAAGCCGTAAATGGTGATCATGAGAATTCTTTTTATTGCATGTTTCATCCACAAAATTATTACAGTATGATTATTTGGCTTACCCTGATTTATATTTGGTTATTTTTCAAATTGTGAGGCTTCAGTCAAAAAAATTTTAAGAAACCGCATACAGAATGTGTATAAAGTATAACATCTTCAGGTCCTGATCTACAGAGAGAACAGCAATTTTAAACTCTTTATTAAAAGAAGAAGAATATCAAAATTGCAAAATCAAAAAGGGTCTCCCAGGCGCGTAAAGGGCTGTAAGGCCTCATGCACACTTCAGTTATTTTCTTCAGGGTGATATCCGTTTTTTTAATGGATAGCACCCTGACCCATTCATTTCAATGGTGCCATGCACACTTCCGTTATTTTGATGGTTCCGTTGTTCCGTTCTGTCAAAAGTAGAGCATGTCCTACTTTTGTCCGTTGTTCAGTGACCGTGGGGCCCATTGAAGTCTATGGGTCCGTCAAAATAATGGACGGCACACGGAAGGCATCCGTGTGTCGTCCGTTTTTGACGGATCCGTTGCCAAGCAACGGCTGGGCGTGCCAAAGTTCACAGCATTCAACACACAAGATGGATGTGGACAGACTGATCACAATGGTGCATGAACAGTGGGATACGCGGGCAGAATCGTATCCCGACCGGTACGAAAAGGATGCCGCGTGGGAGGAGCTTTCAAAGGAGCTCTTGCAGCGTCGTTGGGAGCAGGGAACTCGTGCACAGTGTAAGAAAATAAGTAAGTATATACACACATTACACTTTGCTGTAATTCATTATTTATGGCCCAGTTTTGCCCTGTTATGCTCTGAAAGCTAGAGAAAACAGCGCCAAAACGATCATGTGACGTTCCTATGGGTGTACACTGTGTCATTTGACAAGTTAATTTTCATACCTTCCGTTTTTAAAATTGACAACAAACTGAAGCACAACATGCGTTTGAAACGGAACAACGGAACGGACAAGGAGTGAAAACGGAAAGCACACGGAAGTCATAACGGACACACTGATCCATATCAAACAGACGAAAAAAACGGTGAAGGATATGTGCATGAGGCCTAAATGTGTTAGGGTATGTTCACACGGCCTATTTTCGGCCATTTTTCGGGCCGTAAACGCCTGAAAAACGTCCGAAAAATCGGAAGCAGAAGGCCTCCAAACATCTGCCCATTGATTTCAATGGGAAAAATGGCGTTCTGTTCCGTCGGGCAGTTTTTTAACGCGGCCGTTTTTCAAAACGGCCGCGAAAAAGAAGTGCAGGTCACTTCTTCGGACGTTTTTGGAGCCATTTTTCATAGACTCTATAGAAAACCACTCCACTTGCGATTTTCGCTCCGTTTTTTTGCGGCCGTTATTTTAGCTTTTTTCAATAGAGTCAATGAAAAACAGCTCCAAAAACGTCCTAAGAAGTGTCCTGCACTTCTTTTCGTGGCCGTTTTTTTACGCGGCTGCTTTTCAAAATGGGCGCGTAAAAAAACGGTCCATCGGAACAGAACGCCGTTTTTACCATTGCAATCTGCTTTTGATTTTTCGCCCGTTTTTCTGGCATTTACGGCCCGAAAAACGGCCGAAAATAGGCCGTGTGAACATACCCTTAGGCCAGATTCACACGAGCGTGTGCATTTTGCGTGCGCAAGAAACGCTGCGTTTTGCACGCGTTGCAGTTCCTTGTGTCATCAGTGAATGGTGCGTGGCTGCGTGATTTTCACGCATATGCCTTTCTTATGACACGCAGTTTTGCGGTTTTGAAAAAGAAATGAAGGAAGTGCTTTTATTTTTTCCTTCATTTCTTTATCTACTGTTGCGCGAATAACACGCGACACACAGAAGTGCTTCCGTGTGCCGTGCGCGATTTTCACGCACCCATTGAAGTCAATGGGTGCGGGATGCGCGAAAAACGGCCAAGTATAGGACATGTCGTGAGTTTCACGCAGCGGACACACGCTGCTTGAAAATCACGGACTGTCTGAACGGCCCCATTGACTAACATAGGTCCTTGTTTCTCTCGGACGTTAAACACATTCGTGTAAATAAGGCCTAACTCTCTTCCTCCTGCCCCCTCTCTGTCTGTAGGCTAGCATAAAGAAGAGGCAAATGGAAGAGAGCAACACATGACAGGATTAGGGTATGTTCACACGTAGTGACCAAAAACGTCTGAAAATACGGCGAAAACAGCTCCTGATTTTCAGACTTTTTTTAACAACTCGTGTTTTTCCATAAAAAAACGCCTCCAAAAACGTCCCAAGAAGTGTCCTGCACTTCTTTTGACGACCCATCATTTTACGCGCCGTATTTTGACAGCGACGCGTAAAATAAATGCTCGTGGGAACAGAACATCCTAAAACCCATTGCAGGCATTGGGCAGATGTTTGTAGGCGTATTAGGGGTGTTTTCAGGCGTAATTCGAGGCGTAAAATGCCAGAATTACATCTGAAAACAGTGCATGTAAACATACCCTTAGGGTATGTTCACATGGCCTATTTTCGGACGTTTTCGGGCCGTAAACGGCCGAGAAATCGGAAGCAGAACGCCTCCAAACATCTGCCCATTGATTTCAATGGGAAAACGCCGTTGTGTACCGACAGAGCATTTTTCGCTGCGTTTTTTTACGCGTAATAAAACGGCCGCGAAAAAGAAGTGCAGGACACTTCTTGGGACGTTTTTGGAGCCGTTTTCCATAGACTCTATTGAAAAAAGCTCCAAAAACGTCAGTGAAAATCGTGAGTGGCACAAAAAACGTCTGAAAATCAGGAGCTGTTTTCTCTTAAACAGCTCCGTATTTTGAGACGTTTTTGACTCGCGTGTGAACATACCCTTAGACAACAGGGTTTGATTGTGGTCTAGAACCATGGCGACACATAAGGCTGCCTAGGAACTGTTGACAGAAAAGATAAAATTATTTAATTAATACTATTTGCAAAGTAGCCTATTTTTTTCCTTTATTTTAGATGCAATGTAGTTGCAAAAGTGCACATAGCCTTCAAAAAGGCCAAAAATGAAAAAAATATTCAATACTATACTATGTTCACACAGGGCGGATAGGCTGCGTAAAAGCTCAAAACGTATCCGCCCAGTGCGCCGCAGGGAATTCTGACCGAAAAACCGCACCAAACTGTAGTGCAGTTTTTCGGCCGGAATGTCTGCTGCGGAACACTGCACATAAAAAATATAAAATTGCATACTTACGTAGCCATGGTGATGCATCCCTCTGCCGTTCCCAGGAAGCCGGCCTGGACAAAGAAACACAAAATTCAGGGTAAATATAATTTTTGAAATTTTTTTTGGAGTTGCGTTTATTGCGGCCGAATCGTTGCTTTTCCGCCGTAAAAAAACGCAACATCTGCTTTTTGTTGGAGTTTTTACCTCTCCATTGAATTCAATAGGGTAAAGCCACAAAAAATAAGCAGCGATTGTGCAAATACAATTGACATGCTGCGGAGTAAAAACCACACTGTGCACTCAGCGTTTACAGTGGCGTTGATGGATATGGGCGGTTGGCTGGTCCCCGTTCCACCTCTTTGTCCCTTGTTGCACTAAGCCTTGATTAAGAGGAGGACAGGCACGCTTTCTACAGTTGTATGACGTTACTGCCGCAGGAGATTTTGTTCTGAAGACAGGCTAACTTGCTTATGTTTGTCCCCAACCCCTTCACCTGACTAATAATACAAGGTATCCTGATTGATTGCTGTGTGTTTAGTCACTTCTGTGCTCTCTTGTAACCACTTTCTGCTTCTGGGGAGACCCCCCCCCCCCCTTTTTTTCCTTTTTTTTTCGTTTGTTTTTATTTTCCCTCCCTTTTATTCCTGTACCCCATATCCAAAAAGTTTAAAACATTTTTTTTCTTTAAAAACACACTGCTCATCATTTCTTTAAATCTCATCCACTCTTCTTCTACTGTATTATATACGGATTTTCCACAACGAAATCTGTAGCGTAAATTCTGCAGTATTTACGCCACTTGTGAACTCCCCACTACTGTTTCTTTACTACTGGAGTCAACTGATTAGCATTTTGTTGTGGTGTTTACCAGATTCACGTTGTTAAATGGCAAGTATGCAGTAGTGCTACAAAAAGTCTCTGTGTAGCCCAGGCCAAATTGGCAAATGACTGTTACCAATCCCCTTATCAATAGAATGTGTAGCTACTCTGTGTGATGCTGTGAGCAATGATTGGACACTGTCAGAGTGTGTAAGGACACAGCCATTTGGTAACTGGCGACACCCAGTTGTCAATTTATTCATACATTTCCAGTAGGAATAACTGAGGAATGAAACAAAGTAGAGTTCCTCGAATAGGCGCTCCAGAATTATTATTTCATGGGTAATACAGGTATTTAGTAAAGCAGATATGTCAGAAGAGCAAATAGGTCCACTTAAATTGTTATATGGTCCAGTGTAGAACTTATATCTGACCAGGTCACGGTTTGGTGGTATTATTGGTGCTTTTATAATGGTAGAGTACTGTTGATCTTGACTGAAAAAGCCACCCCTTTCCTTGACTGTGTGATTAGTTGTTTGTGCTTTCCACTTTTATTTTCCTTCTGGTGTTGGTGTGGTTTACATATTTTAGGGAGATATTAACAAATAAAGCAAAAATTGCCCCCCAGCTTTCAATCCTAGGTCTACTCCGGAAAAGGTGTATTATAATATCACAAAATAAAGCTTGTTGTATAAGTCATGTCCGAGGCTTACTTCTGAGGTATGCGTTGGAAAATCCTCCCGACGTATAGCCCCAACGTCCGGGCCGGCTCCAAGTTTATGTGGGCCCTTGGGCAACACAGACTTAGTGGGCCTCTTTGCGGGGGAACTCACAGCTGCAGGAAAATGGCAGTTTGTGCCCCCATATAAAAGTTAGGCCTCCAGTTTGTGCCCCTATATATACAGTGCCCTCTGTGGATAATGCCACACCCAGCCCCCTGTGGATAATGCCACACCCAGCCCCCTGTGGATAATGCCACACCCAGCCCCCTGTGGATAATGCCACACCCAGCCCCCTGTGGATAATGCCACACCCAGCCCCCTGTGGATAATGCCACACCCAGCCCCCTGTAGATAATGGCACACACTGCCCCCTGTAGATATTACCACACTCTGCCCCCTGTAGATAATACCACACTGCTCCCTGTAGATATTGCCACACACAGCTCCCTGTAGATCTTGCCACACACAGCTCCCTGTAGATCTTGCCACACACTGGCCCCTGTAGATATTACCACACACTGCCCCCTGTAGATATTACCACACTGCTCCGTGTAGATCTTGCCACACACAGCTCCCTGTAGATCTTGCCACACAGCTCCCTGTAGATCTTGCCATAAACAGCCCCCTATAGATAGTGCCACACCCCCCCCCCCTGTAGATAAAGCCACACACACCTCCTTGTGGATAGCGCCATTGGGGCTCCCTCTAATAGCAGAATCCCCGGCCAGTGCATTGCCGAACGCTCTGGCAGGGGATTTCGGTCCCAGAGTATCACTTGATGTCACAGTCCATATATGGACAGAGATGTCAGGAGCTCCTCCATGAGCGGAATCCCCAGCAAGTGTGCCAGCAACGCTCTGGCCAGGGATTCCGCTCCTGGAGGAGCCGTGACGGCAGCATAAGGAAGCACCTGGCGGCTGAGTGAGCCCCCCAAAGGGCAGCGGGTGCTGATGCTGACCCTGGGTCTGAGCGTCTGACTGACTGCTGAGGGCTCTATGGGGAAGAAGTATACTGCAAGTGTCGGGGTCTGACTGACTGCGGAGGGCTCTGAGCACTGAGCAGTCATAGATGCTCAGACACCCACCTTGCAGATAATCGCCCCATAAAGCGAGATGCTTAGACCCCCTCCTTGCATACAGCCAAAATCCGCCCTTGCAAACAGCCAAAATCCGCCCTTGCAAACAGCCAAAATCCGCCCTTGCAAACAGCCAAAATCCGCCCTTGCAAACAGCCAAAATCCGCCCTTGCAAACAACCAAAATCCGCCCTTGCAAACAGCCAAAATCCGCCCTTGCAATCAGCCAACCCCCCCTTGCTAACTGCCAACCCCCCCTTGCTAACTGCCAACCCCCCCTTGCTAACTGCCAACCCCCCTTGCTAACAGCCAACCCCCCCTGTTAACAGCCAAAATCTCCCCCCAATCCCTAGCGTCGGTCAGTGATGATATTTTTAAGTTAATAAGGGGCAGGGCGCTCACTTATTTTAAGATAGCACTCCTCTCAGCCTCAGCCTGGCTGCCTCTCCTCCGTGTCTTATCTCTGGTGCTCCTGCTCCGCTCTGGCGGTGCGGGTAGTGTCAGGGGAGAGGAGGGGCGTGTTCTAGCAAACGTGCACATCTGCTAGATTAGGGATCTTAAAGGAATAGCGCGGCCGCGGTGAGGGAAAAAATATGGGGGGGACCAGTATTTTAATGAGGGACAGGCCTCCCGGCCCAGCCCTGGACTGCCCGGGGAAGCCAGGACGGCAGCCATGAGGAGAGCCATGACGGCAGCAGCAGCACCCGGCGGCCGAGTGGACCCCCCCGAGGGTAGTGGGCCCCGGCACTTGCTCGGGTTCGCTGGGTGCTGACGCCGGCCCTTCCCAACGTACACTGTGAACGCAGTGTGAATAGACACAACCCCTACACCTATATCAACACTCCAGAAGAAACCTTCCTGTCCACAGATGGGTGTCTTTGATTGTCTGAAACTTAAGACATAGACATATGCTAAATGTACATTAAGTACCCAGAAATAAGCTGCAGAGATAAATTCTCACAAAGTAAAACATATCACATTTTGATATCAAAAGTTAATTTGGATGTTCCAGCTCCTAAGTGTTGCTTTCCTTTTCAAAGTTCCATATTTTCATACCTTATAAAAGAACAACTAATTAAATACCAGAGACTGGACCCTCCAGAGGTCACCATTGGCCCTGGTTTTGACTTTGAGGCTCTGTTCACTCTGCCGTCATAGGTTCCGTTACAACAAAAACCATGACGACGTTACCATTTCTATCACAATATGGACACCAGCGGTGCCCAACAATACTATAGTCAATACTATAATGGGGTTCCTCGGGCTTCCATCATTTTGATATTGAAATCTGAACAAACTCTCTCGTCTCATGGTGAAAGTAAGTTTAAAGTTTATTTAGAAGTGAGATAACAATTATAAGTTCTAGAAAGAGATAAGAAAGTTGTGGCCATGGAGATCCTCATAACCGTAATTGGCCACACAAGAAATGCGTACTTACAACACATCGTTCTTATTCCAAGTTCATGTTGCCAGAACATCAAGTGAATCTACAGTAAACCCGAAAATATTCGCTCAGCATGACATCCACCGCTACCCCCCCCCCCCTAAGGAGGGATAGCCAGCATACATAATTGGCAAATATTCCTTCTTTATCTTACGAAGACCACATGATATTCTAGAGTGACAGGAGAAACATAAGATATATGGCATAAGCATATAATATTGGCAATTGATTATTAGCAAAGCTATAATGATTATTCTTCTTTATCAACTTCCTCCTTTTGTTTATTACATAAACACCTTTATTAACATAAATGTAATGCTGCTTTTATGAGCTTTTAGTACAGTGATGACAAATGCACATAAACTCACTCAACCAAATTCCTATGGAACCCATCGACAAGAACGGGTCCCACTGGAATTTGCCAAACTTCAAAGTTAACGTTTGGAGCTCTTTTACCTTTGGTAAATACCCTACTACAATATCAGATCTATCAGAAATATAAGTACATCACTCATCCCCCACCAATGCACACACACCATCTTGCACAGCCAGTAAATAATAATCTGCTATCCTAATTTGTAAAGCCGCCCTGCGTGTCTATGCTAGTTCTAAAGAGATCTAGGTAATGGCATATTATATCAATATTTCCTTAATAACCTGATCCATTAAGTTAGAGTACAGATTTAACTTTCTCATAATGTGAAGACCCCATCCTGCCCAGTTTGGATGTAAGGAATGTCATCTCTATGCTAGAGAAGATGTCACGTTTTAGTCTGAAGCTCATGTGATGGAAAGCGAACTCCCCAGAAAGGGTCAGAATTTGTTTGACCCGCACAGCTGGTACCAGATTTCCAAAAGTGCAATTACCTACTGAACTTATAGGTAACCACAAAGGAAATACAGATTTACTGGCAAAATCAAAGATTGGTTAGTATAGTGAGGCAAAACGATTTTAACAGCTACCTTCTCGAACAATTGAATTCGGTAGCTATTTGGGTTAGTGTAATTTGTCCTATATACCTTGTGTCACGTTCTGTGGGTATGTGGACCCACTGGGCTGTACCGCCGTAGCGGGATAGCAGCTGGCCAAACAGAATACCAAGTCAATGTCTATAGTCCGAGTCAGGGTACCTGTGGTAGTTCAGTCAGTAGCGATGATTAGGCTCGGGTTGGCAGCAGACATGATCGGTGGCACAACACGACTCCCACTCTCTAAGGCACAGGAACAAGATAGCACAGGATACAGGTAGCAGGAACGGGAACACTGGAAACTGGAAAACACTAAGGGACCATTTGCAAGGACTGACACGGGTAAACACAACAACGCGTAGGCAATGAAGGAAGAGGCAGGGCCCTTCTTATAGTCCAGGGTGAGTATGGGCTAATTACTGATTTTCTTCATGTGCGCTGGCCCTATAAGGCCGGACACGAGCGTGTGCGCGCACCCTATGAGACACAGCAGAACGAAGCAGAAATGAGCGCTAGCGTCACCTGAGCAAGAGATGCGGGACATCACAGATCCAGGACCGTGGCCATGGTCGTTACACATTGGTTACAAAGTGTATGAAAGTTTTATCTAAAGAACCATTCACATTATAAAAAAAACATTTGTAGTATTTCTACCAAAGTGGTAGCTTGTTTTAAAAGGCCTACTGAATCCTCTCCCTCCCACGTCCACTCACAAAGTTGTGGTTTGGAGGCTTTTGTCATCTCACACAGTGTGGCAGTCATAGATGACACATTAGGAATCCACTGGCGGCAATACCCTATCAACCCCAAAAATCCCTGTGGGGCTTTCTGATTCTTTGGGAAAGGAGCAGAAATTCTTTCAGAGGTTAAGTGTTTTGAACACTCACAGATACAGTGTCCTAAGAAAACAACCTTACCACGACAATACTGTAACTTGAAAGGTGAGACTTTGCACCCAGCTTCATATAGAAACTGCAGCAAGTCTCTGGTGGATTCTTTACAGATTCCTTCTGTGTCGCAGGCTAGCAGCAGGTCATCAATGTATTGCAAAAGGACACCTACAACTTGTGCCCGCCACTTCTGCAGAACACTTAACAGTGCCTGTGAAAACTTTGTGGGACTACTTGGTAAACCCTGTGCTAATCTGGTTCAGCTTAGCTGTCGGCCTTGAAAATTGAAGGTAAAGAAGTGGTAACAACTCGGGTCCAGACGGGCCGAGAAGAAAGAATTAGCTGGATTGATTACCGTGAAACCCTCTGCACTTTCTGGTATTTTAGAAAGTAATGCATGGGGATTGGGCACCACTGCACAGGGGCACTGTATTACTTTTGGACTGTGGCCTGGGAGACGCGCACCCGTTCGAGAGAATTGAAATTGTCCTGTGCTGCTGATCTCCTTCTATCGTATTACTTTATACAGTGCCCTCAGATCCTGCACAAACCAGTAAACATTTTTACCTAGCTTCTTTACTGGCAAGATGGGCATATTTGCCTCTGACTTACAGTAAATGAGTATTCCCTTACTCAAAAATGCCTGTATCAGGGATCTAATTTTCTCTTCTTGTCTAGAAAGTTGGTATTGGGGTATTTTTGGTGGTTCTAATGCAG
Source organism: Rhinoderma darwinii (assembly GCF_050947455.1). Lineage (NCBI taxonomy): Eukaryota > Metazoa > Chordata > Amphibia > Anura > Rhinodermatidae > Rhinoderma > Rhinoderma darwinii. Next base: position 155,339,705 of record NC_134687.1, on the reverse strand, counting down.
GCTTTAGAGTTACATACACTAGGGGACTGTCTTTTTAGTAGCCCCACATCAGCACTGACTGTAGCCCAAAGTCCGATCAGTAAGTCACTGAGATCCTCTGGAATAAAGTCTGGGGTGCTTCCTGTCATGACAAATAGGGTGGTAGTCAACTGGGTGAAATCCTCAAATTCCACTGCATTCTCATGGAGAATTTCTAGCCGCATGCCCTCTGGCGTGCAAACAATGTGACAATTTAATTTGCAGAGGAGCTCTCTACCCAGCAGATTGCACGGCACTGTATCACTGAGAAGACACGCTGCCTGTGTGCCCAAAGGGCCAATATGTACTGGCAACATTTATGTTTCTGTAAGTAAAGTCCCTGAGCCATCAAAACTAACCCGATGCACATGTGCATCTGTTAAGGGAAGCCTGGAAGCCAAGTCACTTTGCAATACAGTTTGTGCTGCCCCCGTATCAACCAAACAAGGAAAAGGTAACTCATTCACAAAAATTTGGAAGGTCAATTCCTCCACTCCCAATTCAGAGACGGGAAGTATTGGAACAAGGGGCGCTTCAAGTCATTCAGTCTCAGTGTTGTTACCTGCAGTCTCCTGCTTCTCTTCCTCTTTCTGTCTAGGCTTTTTAGGAGCTCTGCAGTTATGGGAAATGTCGCCCAGACGACCACAATTAAAGCAGCACCTTCCCTTCCACTTTTTCAATGGTGTTTGCACAACCAAGAACCTTTGGGGTTTACTCTTGGTGTTTTCTGCTAACCCAAACTCTATTTGCCCTGCCATGGTTATAATGTCTGTCAATGTTTTTTTTTTGATGGTTGGATTCTCTTGTAACTATTTCTTCTTTTATGGTTTTATGTAGGCCACCCATGTACGCCCCTACAAACATGGCTGCCTTGGGGCCTTTATCTATTGCATGTGGACCCCGACAAGAGACTACTGCTTTCTTAAACCTTTTATATTCAGCTACTGTCTCTTTTGGGCATCTCATAAATGGTACTCCAAGATGCAGTGGGAAATATGTCCCCTATCTTTGTACAAAGATGGTCAATTCTGCTTTGTGTATACTTAGGGGTTACATTTTCATCAGATGGCCAATCCATACATTCCATCATTAACACAAGTCTCACAGGGTAAATAACTGGTTAGGTGCCATCAACATAGTGTTAATCACCTCCAAATTTAAAGTCCGTATAGATATAGCAAACTCCAATATAACGGTAGAAAAATATAAAATTTTATTGAATACAATATAGCACAAAGCAATATATAAATAATTATACTGTACATATATGTACTATATAGTTTGTAAAGTGCTTCATGGCAATAATGTCATCTTGTTGAGTGCTCCTCATTTAGACTGTGTTTTATTTTAGATCCTCTACTGTTTTTATATATTGCTTTGTGCTATATTGTATTCAATAAAATTTGATATTTTTCTACCTTTGAATATATAGTATTTGGACTTTTTTCTCATGTGTTTCCTATACATTCCATCAGTAGACGATAGTGTGCTGAGCCACAAATTGTTTTAAGCACCACATTCATGTCTATCCGATTAGGGTTATGACAGGTGCATATAAATTTCAGGTGTTGGGCAAAGTCATAAAGGTTTTTCAGAGGACGAGTTTCTTTCATAAAGGCCCTTAGGCTGGGTTCACACGACCTATTTTCAGACGTAAACGAGGCGTATTATGCCTCGTTTTACGTCTGAAAATAGGGCTACAATACGTCGGCAAACATCTGCCCATTCATTTGAATGGGTTTGCCGACGTACTGTGCAGACGACCTGTTATTTACGCGTCGTTTGACAGCTGTCAAACGACGACGCCTAAAAAATACAGCCTCGTCAAAAGAAGTGCAGGACACTTCTTTGGACGTTTTTGGAGCTGTTTTCTCATAGACTCCAATGAAAACAGCTCCAAAAACGGACATATAAAACGGCGCAAAAACGGCGCGAAAAACGGCGCGAAAAATGCGAGTTGGTCAAAAAACGTCTGAAAAGCAGGGTCTGTTTTCCCTTGAAAACAGCTCTGGATTTTCAGACGTTTTTGGTCACTACGTGTGCACATACCCTAAGTTTGCTAGCTGACCAAGGAACCCATTGGTTCTGGGTGATGATAGCACCATCCCCTTCTCTGCTGGAAACTCTTACAGGGGCCATTATGATGGGTGCCTTTAGAAGGGCTACCAATTTGCTGAAATAAAGGACACTTATCTGGTTCAATCCTTTTCATCTTCAGTGTCATTGTCTGTCTGCATTTTCCTTTTGTATGACTGGATAAAGTCTACAAACACCTCTTTCATCGTGTGAAAAACAGCTGTTGCTCTACAGCACCACCCATAATGTAAGGTGGTGGAGGCACCATCTCTTCCACTTTTTTCATTGGATTAGCAGAAAATACCAAGAGTAAACCCCAAAGGGTCTTGGTTGTGCAAACACCAATGAAAAAGTGGAACAGAAAGTGCTGCTTTAATTGTTGTCATCTGGGCCACATTTCCCGTAACTGCAGAGCTCCTAGAAAGCCTAGACAGAAAAAGGAAGATCACAATTAAAGCAGCACCTTCCCTTCCACTTTTTAATTGGTGTTTGCACAACCAGGACCCTATGGGGGTTTACTCTTGGTTATTTCTGCTAACCCAAACTCTATTTGCCCCGCCATGGTAATAATGTCTGTCTATAGTTTTTTCTGATGATTGGATTCTCTCTTAAAGGGAACCTGTCACCAGCATTTCACCTATTGAACTTTACTTCTCCCTCACTGGCCGCTGCTATAAAAAGTTCATTGCCGTTATTCCCGCTCCTAAACTCCTCTTCCGACTGTAAATATCGGTCTGCAAACGTTTTGCGCCTTTTATCGTAATTATGCGGTGTCCCTTTGTGCGCACACATCAAAAGAGGACATCAATGCACAAGCGCAGGATTTTGTGTGCTGGGGGAAGGCGAGGAGCTGTCAATCAAAAGTAAGGAGGCGGGGTAAACTTGGAAAGACTTGAGGAATGAAGATATGACTCTTTCCAAACGAAGATTTGACTCTTTTCAAATGAAGATCTGACTCTTTTCTGCTCATTAGCATACGGTGTGGGAACACTAAAAAGCTAAATACTAAAGCTACAGAGCCGACTAAGAAGACAATTATAGGTTATATTGAAATGATTTTTCACCCACTACCACCAGGTATAGTCGGTTTAATAGGTGAAATGCTGGTGACAGGTTCCCTTTAACTATTTTCTCTTTTATGAATTTATGTAGGCCAGCCATGTACGTACCTACAAACATGGCTGTTTTGGGGCTTCATCTATTGCATCTGTGTCCCTACAAGAGACTACTGCTTTCTTAAACCTGTCCGTATATTCAGCTACTGTCTCTTTTGGGCTCTGAATTACTTCATAAATGGTACTCCAAGATGCAGTGGGAAATATGTCTCCTATCATTGTACAAAGACGGTCAATTCTAGAACTTAGATGGTCAATTCTTGACGGGAAGAATAGGGATGCATACTGCACTATTCTTACCAGCAAATATAACGGAACTGCCGAAAGAGGCTCCAAAACAGAGCTTCTGACGGTAGTTTGAACCTAGCCTTACACAGCCTGGCAGAGGGGGCTGGAAGAAAAAATAATAATTTATAAAGTATTTTAGGGAATTCCAACAACACTTTAAGATACTTTTGTTATTAGAATTGCTTCCTTTATAAATGGGCACTGAATGGCACTTTTAGAATAAATTATGACATTATTGCCTTGCAAGAAAGGTAGCAAATACGACTCTAGTTTCATATAGCTTTTTATTATGATAATACAATCTTATATTTATGAAACAAATGAGCAATTATTTATTTTAACAGTTGCGATTTCCTAAAACAGAAGTGTGACAAGTGAAATAAGTTCATCCAGTGCAGATGACTTGAGGCCTGGACAGCTGAAAACCGCAAATATTACTGGTAACTTCAGCGCTCTGACGCCTACTGCTCCAGAGATCTTCTGAAAGTTCGCTGAATAATAAGAGTCCTGGCAGGATCTTGTTGCACAAACCCCCCCCCCCCCCCCCCCCCCATCTCCTCTCCTGTCTCTCCCTCCTCCCAAGATTGCCCTGCAAAATAATTCAGTGCTGGGGGAGGGAGCTTAGTGCTGAGAAGTGACTGGCAGAGCCTGTCTAAGAAAATACCCAGGAACACTATACTGCTTCTTATAGTCCATTCGCTTGCTGGCAATGTGCTTTCAAATAGCTTTCTGGGAAAATACAGAGTGCTCACATCACTAAGGGCAGCAGCAAAAGTAGGAGGAAGCAAAAGAGGGAGTTGAAGGAGGACTTTACCTACATAAGTAAATAAGATCATTTTGACAGAACAAGTTCTGATGGTAGAGGGTTGGACCAGGATGAAGAGCAGTCTGCACAGTGCCCTAGGCTTCAGCTTTCATCACTGAGGAGCATGGATGACACAATTTTAGGATATCAGGAGGCAGACGTATAGGGCTGGATGCTACATTCTCGAACTTGCATCATGCATCTACATTAGAGTGACTCCTAAGAGTTGGCCCTACTTCCATCTGTTAGTAATTGAATGAACAGTGAGGAGGCCCTGCCGAGGAGAGACGGTGTGCCCAGGGCATTTATCTGAGAGCCACTTCTACCTGCTGGACCTCTTCTGGATTAGTGCCACACTAGCAAGAACAAGGCGAAGAGTTTAATATCGGAGGTGGGGATGGCAGCAGGGAGTATTACCACCCTCCCAATAGGGCCAGATGATGGGGGTAGCAATCCATTTCCCCCAGGAAACTTTAAGGACCCTAAGAGACTATACTGTAAGAATGGAGGATTCTTCCTACGGATCAGTTCAGATGGGAAAATAGACGGCTCCCGGGAGAAAGGTGACTCACATAGTAAGTATTCTGAGTATTGGACATGATGATACATTTGTGTATGTTGTTAAAAATGATTTCAATAAATAATATGAAAAGGTACAATAGAACCAGTACTTACATTACATAGCCGAAACAATTCACTGCAGCAGTGATCACAAATGTGTGTCAGTTCAAGAAGAAAATGGTCTAATGTTAGTTTGTGGTGAATGTGGCAACGAATACTCCAATTTTGAGTTATCCTATACAAATAGATGCTAGGTGACAACCACAACACTATGAGGAGTTGTCAGAAGTGTGGAAATTTGCGGCGCAGATTCTGCATTGCAAATCTGCAGCAATTTACAGTTCAATACAAGTGGATGTGGTTTCCAAAACTCCATCCACGTTTTGCGAAAAAGAATTGCAACATGCACAGTCTGTTATGGAGAAGCTGAAAATTTTCACTGCGGGGGCCAAAACCCGTGGCAAATCCGCAAAAAAATGTGCGTGTTTCGTATGCAGATTTTGACACAGATCCGTTGCAGGTTTGCCGCAAAATTCGAGCCAAAATCTGCAGCGGAAATTGTCCACCACGTCTGAACATGGCCTTAGTCTTCACTGTAGTTCTAGCACTCGATTTATGAATCAGGAGGATTAGTGTGGACAGTACCATAAGTCCCCTTCCTGATCGTGCAGTTTGAATGGAGTTTTTGAAGGACAGATAAAAAGGAATTTAAATGGTAAGATGTTATATTTATATAGCATCGACATATTCTGCAATGATTTCCACTTAGGGGAAGGGGAAGCCGAAAAAATACATAAAACAAATAGTGAAAAAACAAAGATCTGAAAATAATAAAGCAAGGGAAAAATAATTCTGCCCTCTAGATCTAACAATTTATAAAAAATAAAAAAAAAACCCTTGTGATTATTTGCTCATGCTAAACCGCTTGCTGTAATCAACAAGGGCCTCCTGGAGTATATCTATAATTGATTAAAAAATCAGAAGTGCATTTTTGAGCTTTTGTTCTGCACCCTTGACTTGACCTTGTATGTATTCCATATGTGTTTATATATACATGTATCCATACAAAAAAGCAGCTACAGCATTAGGATACGTTCAGACGTAGCAGAGATTCTCTACGGCGGATCTAGTTGCAAATCTGCAGTTAACCAGCGGCGATATCTGCATGTGTTGTCACAGATTTACTGCGGATTTGCTGCGAATTTCACCCTTTGCATTGCAGTTAAATTCCACAACATTTCCGCAATAGTAGTTATACTGCAGATTTAAAAACCCTTAGGTCGGGTTCCCACAGGTCGGACACGCCGCGTAAAACTACGCAGCGTATCCGACCTGGAACCCGCAGCACATTCCATCCCAAAAAACGCACCCCAATGGTTTTCCTGGTGGAATTTCCGCTGTGGAAAGTAATGTTAGAAAAAAGTTTAGACGTACCCCAGCCATTGTCATGTTGACACGGCCCTTCTATGACGTCCAGTCCGATCTCCCTGGATGACGCTGCAGCCCATGTGGCCGCTGCAGCCTGTAATTGGTTGCAGCAGTCAGATGGGATGAAACGTCATTCCAGGAGGCCGGACTGGAGGAAGAAGCAGGGAGTTCCGTGTGTGTGTGTGTGTGTGTGTGTGTGTGTGTGTGTGTGTGTGTGTGTGTGTGTGTGTGTGTATATATAATAAACATTTATATTTTTTTTTCTGAGTTGCGATACACTTAGCCATTTGTTGCAGGTTTTGGATCCCCATTGAATTGAATGGGGAAAACGCAGCATAAATTGACATGCTGCGGATATAAATTCCACGCTGCAGGTCAATTTATTAACGTTTTCACTGTGGGTTTTTTTCCGCAGCGTGGGCATGAGATTTTCAAAATCTCACTCACTTTGCTGCTACTGTAAATGCTGTGGAATTTCCGCACAGAATTCCGTTGTGGAAATTCTGCAGGGTTCACGCTACGTGGGAACCCGGCCTTAGCATGCTCTGAATTCTGCGTGTTTTTTCTGCTACATGTGGATGAGATTCTAAAAACCCCATCCGCATTTATTGTTCTGTAAATTGTCACAGATTTTCGGTGCAAAATCCACACTGAAACTCTGCGACAATTTACATTAGGCATCTAAATGTGTCCTTATAATCAGAATCAAAAAATAATATCCTCTAATTTTGTCATCCAGATGGAGTACAAAATCCACACTGAGGTAATTACAGACCTAGTCTTGTGGTAAAAGGAAGAATTAGATTTCCCTTTGCCAATCAAATTTAATCCCAGGATGAATGATCCCTGTACCGCAATCTAAGGGTATGTGCACATGAGGGAATTACGTCCGTAATTGACGGACGTATTTCGGCCGCAAGTACCGGACCGAACACAGTGCAGGGAGCCGGGCTCCTAGCATCATACTTATGTACGATGCTAGGAGTCCCTGCCTCGCTGCAGGACAACTGTCCCGTACTGTAATCATGTTTTCAGTACGGGACAGTTGTCCTGCAGCGAGGCAGGGACTCCTAGCGTCGTACATAAGTATGATGCTAGGAGCCCGGCTCCCTGCACTGTGTTCGGTCCGGTACTTGCGGCCGAAATACGTTCGTCAATTACGGACGTAATTCCCTCGTGTGCACATACCCTAATAGAAGTAACTAGAGATACCATTTCTAGTAATAAAGGAATCAAAACTACCAAGGTCCTGTTCGCAGCAGCATCGTTAATAACGGAGCCATGATGGCTTCCACAAATCCGTCTTTAAACCGATCCCAATGAGCCCTGAAATATCCCATTAACTTATATTGGGATCCATTAGGGTTCCAGTATATTTAACAGCAAGAATAGTTCAGTAGTCTTTACTATTCTTGCCATCAAAAATATCAGATCTCCTGATGAAAAGCGCACAATGTAAATGTGAACAGAGCCTAAGACTATACAAATCAAGCAAATAAAACATCTTTATTATGCATTTTGTTACCAGTTCTATGAATGCAACCAGCAATGTAAACAATAAAAATAATTATTCTAGTTGCAACGTCCAAGGACTTGTATGCAATTCCTCTGTTATTGTGATTTTTTATTTTTGTTAAGAAAAAAGCAACGTACTGGACTTAATACTAACATAGTGAATTGTATATCAGTAATGTGTCCCTGGACCTAGCTGTTACAACCAAAAAGAAAACTTCTATATTGTCGGCTGCAAACAAAAAAACAAGCAGAATGTTTAGATAACCATAACAGATTTTAGACATATTTGACCTGATATTTCCATCTCTGATATGTTTGATCAGAAATAGCCCAGATTTGAGATAGATCAATAAATATCTATATAAAGATTTAAAAACAAGCAAAAAGTAGAGGCAGCACTTCAATTTGTGAAGAAATAAAGTGGTGTGTTCTGTTCACCCCAGCTGCTGCCTCTAATTTCTGCTTTTTTGTACCTATGGGCTCATAGCCGGAGTCTGGGAGGATTTACTTTTGCCCCCACTTACTGGAGCAGTGCTGCTTTCTTTTTATTTTATATGTATAGATGAATAGATAAATATTTAAGTGGTGCGTTGCACATGTGGAATTGGTTCATATATCCTCATAGTTGTATGTATGTTTAATGACTAATAAGGAAAACACTCAGATCAAACCAATTAAGAAATATGGATGTCCTCTAGTACAGCAGAGATGCCAGCTGGTTCGCTTGCAATGGACTGGCTGCCAACCACAAGGGATAAAACATAACATTTGTTTGTTCTGTCAGCACTTTGCTGTAACAGTAACCCTAACCTCAATAAAGTGATGTAAAGCCTGGCATCGTTCACTTTTACAGAAGTAGCCATCTTTAACTTGATTCTGATAACTTGCTGCAGTGTGATATCACACAACAGGTGAAAAAGTCAAGATAAGAGATCTAGCCATTGTTTATTTAATGCGTTAAAAGTCAAGGTAAATACGGCTACATCTGTATATATGCAACTCATTTCAGTATATTAAATGTATGAACAAGTTCTATACAGTCGAGTGACTATGTAAAATACAAAAAAAAACAAAAAAACATTATATAAACAATGTAACATTGTTTAGTATAAATTTTGACATGCTGTGTTTTATGGAAAAACACCTGTAGGCTCTGTTCACATCTGCGTTGGGGTCCTGTTCTGACATTCCGTCGGAGCTTTCCGTCAGAACGGGACCCTGAGCAGACAGAAACTGACACGTCCACATCGAAATATGACATTTTGGAATTTCACATTCTAAGGCCTTATGCACATGACCGTAGTGGTGTGCACGGGCCGTGATTTGTGGCTCGGACGGCCACGGAGTGTCACCCACGGCCGCCCGCAAATCACGGGCCCTGCACATTACCATGTGCATTAATTTCAACGAGCCTGGACTGCAAAATGCGGCCGTAATTAGACATGTCCTATCTTTTTGCGGTCCAGACTCCCGGGCAATGCACGGACCGTGGAAACCACGGTCATGTGCATGGGCCCATTGAATTGCGGCCGCAAAAATACATTCATGTGCATGGGGCCTAAGGGTGAATATTTATTTTTATTTTATACTTTGGCCAAATAGTTTTCGTTTTTAGGCATAGATGGGGCTTTAATATCTTTATTTTTATCGCCGTATACAAGGTTTATAGTTCTTCCCACTCTGGGAGGCACAAAATGATGCTGGCCATACACTGTCGGCTGAACGATCACTTGGCTGACAGCTAGTCCTAACAACACCTCTTTACCCATGTGCGCTTGGCTCAGCCGAGCAAATAAGTGGCAGATAACTCAAATGGGTATAGACAGGGCACCAGGCAATTTCTGGACCAGACTGGTTCGTTTGGTCATGGTCCCATATAAGGACTTGACAAACAAACCAGTCCGGTCCAGAAATGCGTAGGCAAAATAAGAGATTTCATTCTACCGCTGCCTGGTGCCCTATCTGACCCCGTTTGAAACATTTGTGTTCACCGCCGCTTATTTGATGATGAGCTACATGGTATCCTCTGAGTAAACAGGCTGGAGCAGCCGGCTATTCCCAATCTGCATAAACTCGAGTTGTGACTGGAAAAACCTAACCCTCTTTTTTATTGAACCTAGTTGAACATCGAACACACTACCTTTAAAGGGGCAAAGTCTCATCTCTTTTTTGGTTCCTCAATAGATATAAAATGAGAGGCATACAGAGTTACAGTAGAGCCCCATATGACATATGCCAGCTTCATCCAACTCAGAGCCGTATTGCTGAGTCGTAATAAGTCTGTTTACATGAGCCCTTAGACACCAAGAGAGCTGGTCCTGCCTCCCCTACAAGGCATAAAAAAATCTTATTAAAACAATGGTTGCCGTGCGTTTCATTGATGCACTGTACTAATGGTATGTACCACTATACCCTTATAGATACTGCAATAATAATAATAATAAGTTGTTACATATCTGTTTATATCAGATCTTTACATATTTGTTCTATCAGTTGGCTCTTTACATAATTAGGGCAGAAAATGTATTGCAAAAATAGTATTTCTCACAATTATTATATAATCATAATTAATCTTCATTCAAACAGTATATAAAGATCAAGACTAAAAATGATAAACGCTAACCAAATTGACTTAATAAATAAATAATTTATTAAACAAAAAACATGCAGATAAGCCATTTCCCTATTGCCCCCTTTGTCAGAAGCAACCTCCAGCAAGTGTTTCTTATACAGTATCTTTCTTGGTAGACATTTTTCTCACTCCTCCATGGGGATTCTGTTGATGTTTTTTTCCCCAGCCATTTCTAGGTTGATTTAGGCTATGTTCACACGGCAAACTAAAAACTGCTATAATATACGGAGCTGTCTTCAAGGGAAAACAGCCTCTGATTTTCGGCCATTTTTTAAGCATCAAGCGTTTTTTTTATGCGTTTTTGGAACTGTTTTTCTATTGACCCAATGAACATGCACTTCTTTTTGCGGGGCGTTTTTTTACGCGCTGTTTTTTAAACCGCCTGCGTAAAAAAACGCCCCGTCGGAACGAAGTGCCATTTTTCCCATTGAAATGGGCAGATGTTTGGAGGCATTTAGCATCCATATTTTCAGCCATTTTTGAAGGTGTTTACGGCTCGAAAAATGGTTGAAAATAAGCAGTGTGAACATACCCTTACTGGTATGTTTAGTTCCATTGTCCTGTTGCAAAGGTCACTTTAGGCATAGCATCAATCTCCTGACAGATGGTCTCACATTATACTCAAGCACCATATGGTACAATGAAGAATTAATTGCGGATTCTATGATGGTGATGTAGCAAATCGTCTCCAAACCATAAGATTTCCAGCAAAACCATGCTTTACAGTTCGTCTCAGGTTCTTCTTATGAATTGCTTCTGTGGATAAATTACTTGGAGGGATTTGCATCAAATTTATTAAAGGGCGAACGCTTCTTAATATATTTGACGCATTTTGGACTGTCTAAAAGTCAAAATGAAATCTATGAGCAAGCTTAGATTTGCAGCAAAATTTGCGCCATTTTCTGACATTCTTAATAAATCTAAAACTTTAAGGCCCTGTTCACACAGAGTATGTTGCATGCAAAAAAAAAAAACGGGCCTCAAAATTCCTGCCTGCGGAAAACAGTTTCTCTGCCTCGCATTGATTCTAATGGGAGGTCACAGACGGAACCGCGGGAAGAAAGAGCATGTCGCTTTTGTTCCCTCTATCGTCAAAAAAATGCCTCCCATCCAATTGAACTCAATGGTAGGTGGTTTCGGGCATTTTTTGGCGCTGATTCTGATGCGGTTTTCACATTAAAATCAGCGCCACAAAAACTCTGTGTAAACAGGGCCTAAGACCATGTCTATTCCCTGAAAACCACGCCCACCTTTCTCTGCACTTTTCAAATCTGGCTAGAAGAAAAGTCTAAAATTTTTCTAATGTAGGCCCAAGCAAAGGTTTCCTCCTGCCACATCTCTCATGTAGAGGCCTCATGCCCACTTCAGTTTTTTTCGTCAGGGTGCTATCCGTTGTTTTAACCCCTTTACGTCGAAGAACGGATATATTCGTCCTGTGCAGGAGTTAGTTCCTGCAAAAGGACCGATGTATCCGTCCTCTGATCGCGTGGTTACTGCCAGTGTACCCACGCGATCAGCGGCAGGAGCACGGCTGTTATACACAGCCTGGCTGCTGCCGCAACTGCCAGAATCGAAGCGCGCTCCGATTCTGGCAGTTTAACCCATTAGATTAAAAAAAAAATGTAACGCAGTTAAAATAAAGTTTGTGAAAAAAAATAAAAAAATTTACAGTCAAAATAAAATAAAACTACTTTTTTGCCCAAAAAGTGGTTTTATTTAGTAAAAGTGTCAAAACAAATAACACATACACATATATGGTATCCCCGCGATCGTAACGACTTGAACAATAAAATGAACACATTAATTAAACCGCCAGATGAACGGCGTAAAAAAAACCCGCAAAAAACAATGGAAGAATTCTTTCTTTTCTCCCATTCCCACCATAAAAAATATAATAAAAATGAATCTAGAAGTCCTACGTACCCCAAAATAGTACTGATGAAAACTACACCTTGGCCTGCAAAAATCAAGCCCATATACGGCCACATTGACTGAAAAATAAAAAAGTTACGGCTCTTGGAATGCGGCGATGCAAAAACAAGTAATTTTTTTCTAAAAGGTTTTTTATTGTGCAAACGTAGGAAAACATGTAAAACCTTTAAATATTTGGTATCCCCTTAATCGTGCCGACCCATAGAATAAAGTTAACATGTTATTTACGCTGCATAGTAAACGGCGTAAATTTATAACGTGAAAATCAATGCTGGAATAGCTGCTTATTTTCAATTTTCTCCTAAAATAAAGTTAATAAAAGTTAATTGATATATTATATGCATCCAAAAATGGTGCAATTGCAAAATAAAACGCGTCCCGCTAAAAACAAGCCCTTATTCGGCTATGTCGACGGAATAAAAAAAAAGTTACAACTCTTCGAATGCGACCGTGAAAAAACAAAAAATAATCCTTGATCATTAATACGCCAAATGGCCTGGTCATTAAGGGGTTAACTGATAGCATCCTGACACATTCATTTCAATGGGGCCATGCACACTTCCGTTGTTTTAACGGAACCGTGCGGCCGTTCCGTCAAAAATAGGACCGGTCCTACTCCTGCCCGTGTTTGACGGAACAGTCACGGCCTTTTCATTGATTTGGTCTGTGAAACAATGGACTGCACACGGAAGCTATCCGTGTGCAGCCCGTGTTTTACGGAACCGTCATTAGCGGCCGTACATCGGCCAATGGAAGTGTGCATGCAGCCTAACTTGTACTGCCTCTTTCTAATGGTAGACTCGTGCCCTTTGACATCTATAGTGGCGAGACTTAATTCTGCATTTTGCACTCTGCTCTTGGGCTGAACTTACTGGGACGGCCTGGGCATGTTGGCAGTTGTTTGGAATGATTGATGTCCAATTGTTTGGTGATCTCTTTAAATCCCTTTCCAGACTTATAGGCATCTATAACCTTCTTTCTGAAGGTCTCGAGATATCTTTTGGTCCGGACATGTTAGTTCCACACATCTCAACGATAAAGAGCAAAACTAAAATAAATGTCTGAGGTTTACTTAAGACAGGAATTTTGAGGCAGATCAATTGACCTGCGTGCACTCTCTGTGCGATGGTTTTTGCAGCATTCTTTGTGGCCTTTTTTGCAGTGTTTTTCGGTCGCTGCCATTGAGCGCCACTGACAAAAAACGCTTTCTCTGCCTCCTATTGATGTCAATGGGAGGTCAGAGACAGAAACGCCTGAAGAAAGAGCATGACCCCAGAGGTTCGAAACGCGTAAGCGTGGTCCCGGGATTTTTGTTTTAAATTGTTCTGTTTTTAAAATGACCAAATAAAGCCACGTTTTTTACCAGAGTGCTGTATACACATATTTTTTTTCCTCTTCCATTGCTATATTCATAAGGTGGATGAAAATTTGGAGACACACTGATGCAAAACAGCCATGAAAAACTGGCAGTTGATCAGTTTTTAATGGTCATTTTCTTTTTCATGTGTGAAATTTTTGTCCGCGTGAATATAGCATTAGGCTGGGTTCACATTGTGCGGCTTTGTTGCATTTTTTTGGGGGGGGGGGGGGATTTTGGTTGATGAACTCCCATTTAGAGACATGAGAGGGAGTTAATCTACCAAAACAAAAAATGCATGCTAAAAACGTAACAAACGCACAGTGTAAACCCAGCCTAATGTTTTATATTTAATTGTACTTTATGGGAAATTACGTTTACATGATATAAAAGGTTACCACGTTCTGTATCACTTTGTTTGACAAAGGCCCTGTGATAGGGCTGAAACGTTGCATCATGGATGAATAAATCACTGCTTTTATTCAAGTTCTTTTGGATTGCTGCGACTTCTTTACTATTTGTGTGACATGGACCTGGATCAAGATCTTTGATCGCTGGCATCAATCTACATTACATTTATTTGAAGTGCTGATTTGTGTGTATGTGTGTGTATACATATATAATATATCTACAGTATTTATATCTTTATATCTATACATACATATACTCTATATACTGTATGTATTAACCTTTACAAATAATATTATTTCACGGAATAGTTTCTTGAGTAGGATTTCTTAATGGTTTGACAATGAGTCCATTGATAAAAGTAAGTATAGCGACTGAGAAATATTAGATGACTTAAAGGGCATGATTATGGAAGATTGCCGGTCCTTTCCACTAAAGTCAAATCCAAATAGTTCCTTAAACAAATTTCTCCTGTTTGCAATTACGAACAAAATGTTCCAAAATAAAGTGAGGGGTAGAGCTATTGGAATGATTGAGAGAACAGTGGATAAATATATACTCACCGTTCTGGGTGACTATTCTGACAGGAAGTTATTAAAACAAATAGTTCTTCATTAGTGTTAAAAAAAAAATAGAACTCAAACACATCTATATGAACAATTTTACTGAAAGACTGTATTATAGCACATAATTTTGCCATCAAAAACATCTAAGGGTATTAACCCTATATAGAAAAAAATAACTGCAAATATAAAAACCTGAGTTTTCTTCTTGTGTAAAAATCTTTTGAATGTTTTAACTATTTTGAATATTTTTGGCTGATCAGATTCTGGGTTTTCAAATGTGACAATTAGCAACTAATCTGGTGCTCATAGATTTATCATTTAGCATACCTCCCAACCGTCCTAGATTCAGCGGGACAGTCCCGGATTCTGGTGCGGTGTCCCGCTGTCCCGGGCAGCCAGTGGTATGTCCCTGTGTCAACTATATCTGCGTCCCCAGGACGCAGACACAGTTTATTCCAATGCAGAAGCAAGGAACTGTCAGCTCCCTGCTTCAGCATTAGTACAGAGCGGAGGAGCAGAGGAAGCTCCTTCACTCGTCGAGTACTCCCCAGGCACAGCACTACTTTAAACGATAAGCCCAGGGAAGCCCTTGATGTCACTGTTCATATATGGACAGTGACGTTAGTGGCTTCTCCAGGAGCGGAATTCCCGGCAAGAGTGTTGCCGAATATCTGGCATGGATTTCCGCTCCTGGAGAAGCCACTGGCGTCACTATACATATATGGACAGTGACATCAGGGTTACTCCTGGAGCAGAATCCCCTGCAAGAGCATCAGCAACGCTCTGGCAGGGAATTCCGGTCCAGGAGTAGCCGCTGACGTCACTGTTCATATTGTCAGGGGCTACTCCTAGAGCGTAATCTCCTGCCAGAGCGTTGCCAACACTCTGGCAGGGGATTCCACTCCAAAAGTCGCCCCTGACATCACTGTCCATATATGGACAGTGACGCTAGGAGCTCCTGCTGAAGTGTGGCCAACGCTCTGCCCGGGGATTCTGAACCTAAAGGGAACCCATGACGTCATTGTCCATATATGGACAGTGACGTCAGGGGTTCCTCTTAGAGCAGAATCCCCTGCCAGAGTGCTGTCGACGCTCTGGTCGGGGATTCCGCTCCTAGAGGGAACCCATGAATGGACAGTGACATCAGGGGCTACTCCTGGTCGGAATCCCCAGCCACAGTGTGGCCAGTGCTCTGGCTGGGACTTCGGATCCTAGAGGGAGCCCCAATGGTACTATATACAGCGTGGTAGCGCTATCTACAGGTGGGTGGTGCTATCTTCAAGGGGGGGTATGGTACTATCTACATGGGCACTGTAGCACTATATGGGCACTATCTACAGGGGACACTGGCACTATCTACATGGGCACTGTGTGGCACTATATACGTGGGCACTCACATTTTGGGCAGCTAAGGTCGGCATACTGTATGGGGGCAGCTAAGGAAACATTATACTGTATGGTGGCCGCGAAGGGGGAATTATACTGTATATGGCATTATACTGTATGGGGGCAGCTATAGGGGAATTATACTGCAATGGGCAGCTGTGGGGGCATTATACTGTATGGGGCACCTATGGGGGCATTATGCTGCATGGGAGCAGCTATGGGAGCATTATTCTGTATGGTGGCAACTATGGGGGCATTATACTGTATAAAGCATCTGTATGTGTAATGACGGGGTAGGGAGACAGACAGGTGAGCCCTAATCTACCCACCACTCAGTCCCTGCCTACTTGCAATGGCCCGTCCTAGGCGACGGCGTACAACTGGGCGACGGTCCCTACGCTCAATAAGTGCACGACAGACAAACAGACAAGGGTACACAGAAGCTACGGGAAATGGGGCAGTTGCCCACGGCAACACAGTGAGCAACGAGTAGTGAACGAGCCGTGTCAAACCAGGAGTGCACGAGGTACAAATTGCAGAGCAGGAGCGTAGTCAGTAAAGCCAGGGTCAAAAATGAAGCAAGGTCAATAATCATAGCAGGAGCAGCAGAGCCAGGAAACAGAAAAGAATCACAGGCAAAGGAGGAGCAGGAAATGCAGGTATAAATAGACAGAGGATGGGAGCTAACTCCGTCTGGCCAGGCTGTGATAGGCTCTCCCACTCCTCAGCCTCCCAGCCTGACTGGTAGAAGATCGTGTCACTCTCTCAGAC
This sequence comes from Rhinoderma darwinii, assembly GCF_050947455.1. NCBI lineage: Eukaryota > Metazoa > Chordata > Amphibia > Anura > Rhinodermatidae > Rhinoderma > Rhinoderma darwinii. The sequence continues at coordinate 155,322,847 of NC_134687.1, read as the reverse complement.
TTAGGAGCAGGTGCAGACTGATTACCCACGGGCGTCGACACAGAAGCTGTGTCTGGCAGATCCTTTACAGTATGGGTATTATACTGTATGGGGCATTATACTGTGTGGGGGCAGCTATCGGGTATTATACGGTGTGTGGGGCAGCTATAGGGGCATTATACTGTGTGTGCTGAACCGGTTGTGTATGGGCGGGTTAGAGGTGTGTTTTAAAAGGAAAAAAAATTGTCCCTCTTTGCTATACTTGAAAGTTGGGAGGTATGTTTTTACCTTCAATTCCAAAATGGCATATAAAAATATTGTTATAGACTGTAGTGCTGCATAACAATGTAGAATTATATCTCATTCAAGGCTCATGTGAAAACCCCTTTAACCCGTTAGTGACCGGCCCATCGTGTTTCTACGTCGGTCACTAACGGGCTTTATTCCGATGCCATAGACTTTTTACGTCGCGGCATCGGAATAAAATAGCGCCGCCGGGGGGAGGTTTAGCTCCCTGCTCTCAGCTGCCGGAGGTAGGTGAGGGCTTGGAGCAGTGACTGGGGACCGCTGTTTGCGGTCCCCATAGCGACCGCCATTACAATAAATGTGCCGATGCAAATGAGGATTTTATCTCCTCTCACCATGTATGTTTGGTGAGAGGAGATAAAAAAACTGCTTCTTAGGCCCCCTGCTGTCACCGATCGTGTCCCCCGCCCCCCCCCCCCGTGCCCCCCCCCTAACTGCCGGGAAAAAAAGAAAAATGGCGCACGCATGCGCTGTCAATCTAAGGCAGCTATTCTGCCTGTAAATAGAAACTGATCAGGGACCCTGATAATTGGTCCCTGATCAGATGGTCACTGTGATATACCTATCACAGTGACCATAGTCCCATATTTTCACAATACAGCACAGGATTTGTGCTCTTTCCCTCCCTCCTCTCACTGTAGTTGATCTGTGAGAGGAGAGAGAGAAATACTATAGAAATCTTGTGCTGTATTATACTGTAAAATACACCACATACTCGCCAGTGTTCCGATATTGTCCGTAATTACCCCAGATTACCCGTAATCACCCCAGATTACCCGTAATCACGGCAGATTACCGGTAATTACTTGTTATCTCCCTAATTCTTTTTTTTTTCCACTGAATTAGTTTTAGTTGCTGTAATTAACTGCGGTTTACCGTATTTTTTAATTTTTTTCAGTTAGTGTTCTGTCTATATTATATAAAAAAATCAAAAATCAAAAAAAATGTGAAAATACAAAAAAAAAAAAATTTACTTGTTAGTTTAGTGTTAGAAAATAATGAACCGCAGAAGCCGCAGAATGTTCTCTGCAGAGCAGGCATACGCCATGCTATGCTCTAGCGGTTCCGGCAGTGATACGGACACTGCGTCAGAAGCAGAACTTGGCTCAGAAAGCGACACAAGTTCTGCTTCTGCCACTGGACTCCCCAACCCTATGGTGGTGGACGCAGCGGTCACCGGTGAAGCGTCAGGAGCCGGGCCTAGTACTGCAGTCCCTCCCGCAAAGTGGGATCCTGCAGTTTCTTTCTCCCCCCAAATTCCGCCATTTACAGCGACTCCAGGCATCAACTCTGATGTCACAAATTTTACCCCCTATAATTTTTTTAATTTGTTTATAGGCGATCAGGTCCTGGAACTAATTGTCCAGCAGACAAATTTATACGCCAGGCAATTTGTCACCCAAAATCCCAGGTCTTACTATTCCAGAGGATGGATCCCCACAACCGTCTGTGAAATGAAAAATTTTTGGGGAATTACACTAAATATGGGGATAGTAAAAAAAACCTTCTATCCGCTCTTACTGGGCTACTAGCGCTATACATAGTACCCCTGTATTTGCTGCTGTCATGACCCGAACGCGCTATGAGACTCTAATGCGCTTCATGCACTTCTCGGACAACTCCCAAATCCCCCCAAGAAGTGACCCAGGCCATGATCGCCTCAACAAGTTGAGACCCCTCATCTCCCTCCTATCTGAGTCTTTTCTAAATTTGTACACACCATGACAAAAAATAGCGGTAGACGAGTCCCTTATGTCCTTCAAGGGCCGTCTATCGTTTCGCCAATACATCCCCTCCAAAAGAGCCCGATACGGAGTGAAACTCTATAAGGTGTGCGAGAGCACAACGGGCTACACCTGTGCCTTTTTTATATATGAGGGCAGGGACCGCCACCTTAATCCCCCAGGATGTCCAGAGGATATTGGCATTAGTGGGAAAATTGTCTGGGAACTCATGGTGCCATTCCTACAGAAAGGGTACCATGTGTACACCGACAATTACTACACCAGTGTCCCCCTGTATAAGTCCCTCCATACTGCGAATACAGGGGCCTGTGGGACGGTACGAAAAAATAGAGTCGGCTTCCCTCAACAACTGGTGTCCAGGCCACTAGTAAGGGGTGCGTCACTCTCATTCACTAGTGACCAGTTGCTCGCTATCAAATGGAGTGACAAAAAGGACGTGTACATGCTCTCCACCGTGCACGAGGACACCACAGTGGCAGTGAGAGAGAGGGGCGCTACATCTGATAAGAGGAAACCGGTCTGCGTGGTGGACTATAACAAGTTCATGGGGGGAGTCGATCTATCTGACCAGGTCCTACAACCGTACCTGGTCAAGCGCAAAACTAGGGCCTGGTATAAAAAGGTAGCGATCTACCTTATCCAGATAGCCACTTACAACAGCTATGTGCTGTACAAGACCCAGGGAACGCTCAGTTTCCTCCAGTATCAGGAGAAAATTATAGAGCACCTCCTGTTTGACTCCCCCGCACCTGGAGACTCCTTTGAGTCAGAGAATGTCAAAAGGCTCACTGAGCGCCACTTCCTTCACCCCGTCCCTGCCACTGAGAGTAAGGAATACCCCCAAAGGAGATGCCCGCTGTGCAGTAAACACGGAAGGAGGAGGGATACCCGGTTTTACTGCCCCATGTGCCCTTCAAATCCAGGCCTGTGCAACTACCCCTGTTTTGAGACCTACCACACTGTTTCTAATTATTAATTTTATCTATAATTTAGGGAACACCAAAAAGGGTGGGGTGGGGGGATTCTTTTTAGGGAGTCAATTTCATTTATTCATATTTTATTTTTTTTTCGTTTCTGAGCTTTCCAAGGGAGGGAGGGATTCTCATGGGGAGGTAGTAAATTATTTATTTCAGACTGTAAAACTAATTTTCCCCTTTTTTGATTTTTATTTTTTATACATTTCTTGGAGAATTAAATCCAGGACTTGATCACTCACAAATGAATACTGTTTATTGTGTAGGAGCCCACATCTGTCTATTTAGAACATGGACCCCACAAGTGTTCTTGAAATAAAAAATAAATGTGGGCATTGCATTTATTAGTAGATAAATCCAACACCTGCGGCCCGTGCCGCCCCTGAATTAGTGGAAGTCGTGCATTTTAGCAATGGTTACAAGAATAAATTGGGGATGTATTTCCTTTTTCTTATGACTATGTCCTGCCACATACAGCTGTTACATTCCTAATTCTGTACCGTGATACGGGCATGATATTTTTTTTTTGGAGGATCTCTAATAATCGAGCTGTTCCTTATCAATAAACCATGGGCTTTGTTACGGTTCTTCTGGAAATACTTACATCATTTTGGGGATTAGTGATCCTTTACTGTTCCTATAGATGGTTTTGGACACTGTCCCTTTATATATTCTGTAGGTGATTGGTTGTTTTGTGCACATAGCGGTTCCTACCTTGCCGGGCAGGGGCCTGTTATGGTGTACCGCGTCACTTGGCACGTTCGTCCCTCATATAGGGATTGATGGAGCTAAAGAGACGTTGTACAATCAGTCACTGAAAAAAAAAAAACCTTGTCATGACAGCCCTGCAGGTGTTCTTCTATCTTGTGAACAGACTCGAGTTTGCAACATAGTTGGATACATTTTCCTCCATTTGTTTGAAGATATTGCCCGTCACTCCGGTACAGTTTATTTTTTCCTCTCTGACTGATTTTATATTAGAACAGAATTCTGTCCACAATGACATCATAATGGCACCAACTGCTTCTTCAGCAAGACATAGTCATAAGTACAGGCAAATACGTCTATAGCAACATGTATCCGTTATGAATACACGGCTTCACTTCTCTTCTGTATGCTTCACAAATTTATTAATGTGGCATATTTCTAACAAAATAACCTTCTACCACGTCTCCTCTATTTCATGTGGAAACGTAATAAGAGTTTGAAGAAAACATTATATACCCATAGTGTCTGAAATAATACCCATTATTTCCTCCTTTAAAAAATTTTTGGTCCGCATGCCCACTACACCACTAGATGAATACCTTTAGGGGTTTAGTTTTTAAAATGGGGTAATTTTTTCGTGGTTTTTTTTTTTGTTCAGGCTGCTCAATGCCTCTAAATGCATGATATGGGGCCGAAAATTTATTCAATTGTGCCCTGAAAGCCAAAGGGTGCTCCCTCTCTTTTTGACCCAGCCACACGTCTAATAAGCAGATTGGGGCAACAATGAGAGTATTTTTGAAAACAGGAGAAACCGGGTGATAGATTTTGGTGTGTGTTTCTTCATTTTCATGTCCGCTTTACAAAGAAATCGGTCTTCAAAGTTTAATTTTTTTTCACCTGATATGTATTAAATTTAGCAAAAAACTGTGGGGTCAAAATACTTACTATACCCCTAGATAAATACCTTAAGGGGTCTAGTTTTCTAAATGGGGTCGTTTATGGGGAGTTTCTATCGTTCTGGCAGCTCAAAACCTCTCCAAATGTACATTGGGGCCTAAAACATTTTCAAGCAAAATAGGAGTCCTGAAAGCCTCCGGGTGCTCCCTTCCTTTCAAGCCCTGCTGTGTGTCCAGGCAATGCATTAGAGTCCCAATGGGGGCATTTTTGAAAACAGGAGAAACAGGGTGATAGATTTTGGGGTGTGTTTCTTCATTCTTATGGTCGCTTTACACAGAAATCGGTCTTCAAAGTGATACTTTTATGGAAAAAGTGATTTTTTATTTTTTTTCACCTGCTATGCATTAAATTTAGCAAAAAACTGTGGGGTCAAAATACTCAGTACACCCCTAGATAAATACCTTAAGGGGTCTAGTTTTCTAAATGGGGTCGTTTATGGGGAGTTTCTATCGTTCTGGTAGTTCAAAACCTCTCCAAATATACAGTGGGGCCTAAAACATTTTCAAGCAAAATATGAGACCTGAAAGTCTCCGGGTGTTCCCTTCCTTTCGGGTCCTGCCGTTTGTCCAGGCAATGCATTAGGGTCACAATGTGGGCATTTTTTAAAACAGGAGAAGCAGGGTGATAGATTTTGGGGTGTGTTTCTTCATTCTCATGGTCGCTTTACAAAGAAATCGGTCTTCAAAGTGATACTTTTATGAAAAAGGTGAGATTATATTTTTTTACGCCTGCTTTGCATGAATTCTTACAAAAAAACTGTGGGGTCAAAATACTTACAACACCCCTTAATAAATACCTTAAGGGGTGTAGTTTGCAAAATGGGGTCACTTGTGGGGGTTTCCACCATTCTGACACCTATGAGCCTCTGAAAACCTGGCTTGGTGCAGGAAAACCAAATGTACTTCAAAATGTATAAAATTATTACTAAACTTGTAAGTCTTCTAAATTGCTCAAAAAAAAATTTTTTTTTTCAAAAGTGCTGCCAAAATAGAGTAAAGAGATGGAAATATATATTTAATTAAAAAAATTGTATGTATGTACATATGTGACATATTGCCGTTAAAAATAGGGAAAAATGATAATTTTTACAAACTTTCTTCATTTTTTCTATTTTTTTATTAATTTCCACAAATCGTATCAGTCTACTTTTACCACTAAAATAAAGTACAACATGTGACAAAAAAACAATGTCAGAATTACTTGGATATTCAAAACTTTCGCAGAGTTATTCTCTGATAAAGTCACACATACCAGATTTAACAAATCTGGCTTGGTCATTAAGGTCCAAACAGGCCCGGTCATTAAGGGGTTAAGGACTATAATGGCTACCAATGTGGTTGTCAGCAACATCAATTTAGATTTCGCAAGAGAATAACTCTTTATAAAAACAAAATACAATCATACTTTTCCAGAAACACAAATGTAAGAAAAAAACAGCCGTATTGCATCCAGAAAGTATAGTTGTAAACTGCAATTTTTCATCCGTATTGAGTTCCGTAAGCATGTCCGTATTACAGGTGTTTGTCCGTATAAGATTTGTGTTAGATCCGTGTTTGATCCGTATTGGATCCACTTTATACATCCGTACATACACTCATAAAACATCAACCGTAATACGGATCTAATAGAGATCCAAAACGGATGTTTTTTTCAGATCTCTATAACGGATGCAATTATTTTGTCTCTCTATTGATTTCTATGGTGAATTCTTGACCGCAAATTGGCATGCTACATTTTTTTTTTTATGGCAATAGTTTCTGCCTATGTCCATGCAGAAAAAACGTTTATGTGGATTAAAGCATTTAGTGTGCAAACAGTATTGCGCTTGTTTTAGACTAGGATAATACATAAACATAAAACCGGTAGTGTGAATTATCCCTAATGCTCAGTACAGAGGACTATAAGACACAAACAATGTTTTAGACAACAGAAATATAAAAATAAAAAAAAAGTTTCAGACTAATTCAGACTTCCTTGGTGGTCTAGGGTAGAAGAGGGAATTAATACCTGGTGATCTAGAGGTTTACTCACCTCCCCATGCTCCAGCAATGCGTCTTGCTGTGTTTTGCCTTTGACAATTTGCTCATTACGTTCAGCTTCCCTCCATGACTGATCATAAAGATAAGGGCCCATGCACACATCAATTATTTTCTTCAGTGTGCTGACCGTTTTTTTTAATGGATAGCACACTGACTTATTCATTTATATGAGGCCATGCACACATTTTTTGCGAATCTATGTGCCTGGTACGCAAAACTCAGAGCAGGTCCTATTCCTGTCAGTTTTTGTGGATCAGTCTCGTCTATTCTATTCAATGGTGTGTTAAAGAAATGAACGTACATGGAAATCATCCTTATGCGGTCCGTGTTTTGTGGATCCGTGTTTTGTGGCCGTATAAAAGGTCAAGGATGTGTGCATGTGCCCTAAGTATTGGACAGAGACAGAGAGGACTGTACAGCTACAAAGACCCGCAGACTTCTCTCGATTATTGGGCAGAGCACTTGGCTCAATCATTAAAGAGGCTCTGTCACCACATTATAAGTACCCTATCTCCTACATAAGAAGATCGGCGCTATAATGTAGGTGACAGTAATGCTTTTTATTAAAAAGAACGATCTGTTTTTACCACTTTATTAGCGATTTTTAGCTTTATGCTAATGTGTTTCTTAATGCCCAAGTGGGCGTGTTTTTACTTTCGACCAAGTGGGCGTTGTACAGAGTGTATGACGCTGACCAATCAGTGACCAGTCAGCGTCATGCACTCCTCTCCATTCATTTACACAGCAGCATCGCGTTCTTACTAGAACACGATGTGCAGCCACATACACAGACATTAACGTTAATCAAGTGTCCTGATAATGAATATACATTACCTCCAGCCTGGACGTCATGTGTATTCAGAATCCTGACACTTCTGAATCTTTTCTGTGAGATTCCAGCAAGCCACGCGTAATCTCGCGAGATTATGAGGTAAACGAGATTTTGTTTCCCTTGCTGGAAATCTCACAGAAAAGATTCAGAAATGTCAGGATTCTGAATACACATCCCGTCCTGGCTGGAGGTAATGTATATTCATTATCAGGACACTTGATTAACGTTAATGTCTGTGTATGTGGCTGCACATCGCGTTCTAGTAAGAACGCGATGCTACTGTGTAAATGAATGGAGAGGAGTGCATGACGCCGATTGGTCAGCGTCATACACTCCTCTGTACAACGCCCACTTGGTCGAAAGTAAAAACACGCCCACTTGGGCATTAAGAAACTCATTAGCATAAACCAAAATCGCTAATAAAGTGGTAAAAATAGATCGTTTTTTTAAAATAAAAAGCATTACTGTCACCTACATTATAGCGCCCATCACCTTATGTAGGACATAGGGCACTTATAATGTGACAGAGTCTCTTTAAGGAAACGGTCAGAGGTGTCTGACTCCGTAGATTGATATATTTATATATATATATATATATATATATATATATATATATATATATATATACTTATATATATATATATATACATAATATATACAGGGGCAGACATATCACTAGTGCGGCCGTTTCGGCTGCACAGGGGCCCAGAGGGGGTGGGGGTCTACTCAGCTGCCCTAAACGCTGTGCGCGTAGATCATCACAGGGGCCCATCCTCTTTGGGCCCCCATGCCAAAGGCATAAAGAGGCCTGCACCGCCCGGCATATCACATTTACGGGCCAGGCAGCACGGGTCCCCTCATGCCTGGTGGTGTCGCTAGCACCGTAGGGGGCCCCGGTGCTAGCGACCGCCACATTCAATTGTATCTGCATTCTCAGGAACCAGATACAATTGAACACTATAGGCTGCAGGCTCCGTTAGGCCTGCAGCCTATCAGGCACTGGGAAGACTCCCTGCGCAGGCTGGTGTGATGACATCACTGTTTCACGCTGCATTGCGCATGCGTCCCGCCCGGAGTCTATGCAGAGCTCCGTCCGTCACGGGAACGGGGCAAGGGAAGTACAATTGTTGTTTTTTTTTGGGGGGGGGGGCTATGTGACAATATACAGGGGGGAGCAGGGTGGCACTATATACAAGGGGAGGAGAAGCTGTATGGAACTACCTGAAACAGGGGGGGTATTGCTATGTGGCACTATATACAAGAGTAGGGGAAGATGTGTGGCACTATATACAAGGGGAGGGGGAGTTGTGTGACACTATATACAAGGGGAGGGGGAGATGTGTGATACTATATACAAGGGGAGGGGGAAGCTGTGTGTCACTATATACAAAGGGGGACTGTGTGGCACTATATACAAGAAGGGGACTGCGTGGCACTACCTACAAAGGGGGAGAGCTGTGTGGCGCTATCTACATGGGATGCTGTGGCGCTATATACAAGGGGGCACAAAGGGGGCATTATTACTGTGGGGGCATGGTTACTGATTGGGCACTTTTATTGTGTTGAGCACGCACTGAGAGATCATTATTCCCATCTGGATCACTGTGGATTACGAATTTGTTTAGAGGTGTGGAGGGTGCTGGAAAAGCAAGAAACCAAACTATCTGTGTGTCAAATTCTGCAGAGACGAGTCTGAGCCGGATGGAGAAGAAAAGGAAAGCGAACGACTCTGATCAGAGGAAACATCACCTGTGAATCACTAGATATAAATATGCTGCAAGTAAATATGTGGTCTGCAGAGCTCCTGTGTATAACTGGCATCTACCACTATATGGTCACTATATGGTGGTAATATTGGTGTTGTGTAGTGTTTTTTTTATTCAGTAACAGTATGAGGGTATTATTCAGTAACATTATTTGCATTATTTATGTTTGTTACTTGTGTTTTAAACTAGTAATAAATTGTGCAATATAGATTTGTATAGTTTTATATGTGCCCGGGCGTGATTAGGTTATGGGGGGCCCAGGCACATTATATTATACAGTATATATTATACAGTATATACAGTTGTAGTGATTTTATAGCATGCAGTAGCCTATATTTTCTCAATAGGGTGGGGGATTGGAATGTGAAATTCCCTGCAGGATTAGCATTTCCCTCTTGGAAAGATGTTTGAGAAGTTGTACATACCCCTGAAGCCTTATCAACATGAGTGTTGAATACTTCCATGTTGTTTCAACAGACCATGTGAAGGGTTCGTTGAAAAATAGAACCTATCCTATTATCTTCCGTTTTCACGGATCCCTCCATAGGCTCAAGTCTATGGGGATCCGTGAAAACGGGACCCGCACGGAGGCACCTCGACGTAAAAAAGGTCAAGTTTTTCACGTCCGAGTTTCACGTCCGAGAATGGAGTTTACATTACCCCAGATTTTACTTGTGGACTTCTGTGTCTGCATATTAATAATTGGAAAACATTAGTATTTAATGTAAGTCTTATACTACGCCTTATTGTTGAGTCTTCATAGAATTCTATGAATAGATTTAGCTCTGTTCTGGTTAAACTAAATGACAATTTTTTCAATGGAATTGATGGTTCCAGTAGATTAATTTAAAAAAATCTTACAATTTATTTTTGTATAAAAATAAGGTATATGTGACAATAAGGCCTCATTCAGACAGCCATGTTTGGTCTGTGATAAACAGACCGTACATCGGCAGTGTTTCCAGCACCGAACACAGTTCAGGGAGACGGGCTCCTAGGATCATAGTTATGTACGATGCTAGGAGTCCCTGCCTCCACACGGGAATACTGTCCCGTACTGAAAGCTTGATTAGTGTATGGGACACTATTCCCATGGGGGGGGGGGGGGACAGAGACTCCTAGCATCATAGATAACTAGAATGCTAGGAGCCCAGCTCCCTGAACTGTGGTCAGTCCGAGAAATACCACCGACAAACAGTCCGTATCTCACGGACCAAACACTGCTGTCTGAATGAGGTCTAAGAGAGAAAGCCATAGCTTAAAGGCTATGTAAACCTTTGAATGCCATTTTTTTTTTATAAAAAGGTCAGTCAGTGTTATTGGTGCAACTTTATAAATAGTTTTTAATACAAATAATTTTTACTTTTTGAGATACAGCTGCTCTGTATTCTCTATACAGAGCAGCTGTATCTTTCGCTTTGACCTGAATCTGTCAGTCCCGCGGACCTGACGGGTTCAGTGGCAGTGGGTCCTGCGTGTCTCTGACACAGGATCCACCTGTAATCTATCACATCTAAGTAATGAATTTATATGTGATAGATTACCGGTGGATCCTGCGCGTTAGAGACACGCAGAACCCGCTGACACTGAACCCGTCAGTCCCGCGGATCTGACAGGGGCAAGATATGGCGAATGATACAGCTGCTCTGTATAGAGGATACAGAGCACCTGTATCTCACAAAGTAATAATAAGGGTATGTGCACACACACTAATTACGTCCGTAATTGACGGACGTATTTCGGCCGCAAGTCCCGGACCGAACACAGTGCAGGGAGCCGGGCTCCTAGCATCATAGTTATGTACGATGCTAGGAGTCCCTGCCTCTCTGCAGGACAACTGTCCCGTACTGTAATCATGTTTTCAGTACGGGACAGCAGTTCCACGGAGTAGCAGGGACTCCTAGCATCGTACATAAGTATGATGCTAGGAGCCCGGCTCCCTGCACTGTGTTCGGTCCACTACTTGCGGCCGAAATACGTCCGTCAATTACGGACGTAAATAGTGTGTGTGCACATACCCTTAGGTGCACCAATCACACTGACTGACCTTTTTTTATTAAAAAAACAAAATGCCATTCATAGGTTTACATAACCTAGGCTATGAAAACCTTTGCAGCCATTGTTTTTTTTAAATTAAATGTATGTAATTGGTAATTACAATTTTTATTCTAATTTACATTTATAATTTTTTTTTTATCGTTTTTGAGATGCAGCTTCCACATAGAAGCTGCATCAAGCAATGTCAGCTGAAACCGCCAGTTCAGCTAACCGGACGGCTCAGCTGAGAGCAGCTCCTGTGTGTCTCTCTAACACACAAGATAACCCTAAGGGTATATTCACACAAAGCGGATACGCTGCATAAAAGTACTCAGCGTATCTGCCCTGGACCCCGCAGGGAATTCCAGCCGACAAACCACACCTCATTGTGGTGCAGTTTTTCAGTCGGAGGGTCCGCTGCGGAAAACAGCGGTAAAAAAAAGCCTATACTTACCCGTATTCATGGTGACGTGTCCCTCTGACGTCCTGCAGCCCGGCCTCCTGGGATGATGTTTCATCCCATGTGACTGTTGCAGCCTGTCACTGGCTGTATCAGTCACATGGGATGAAACATCATCCCAGGGGGCCGGGCTGCAGGACGTCAGAAGGACGCATCACCATGACTATAATTAAGTATAAGCTTTTTTTTTCTGCGTTTCGATTTTTGCTTTTTCATCACAAAAATCGCAACATCTGCTATTTGTTGCGGGTTTTACCTCCAATTGAATTCAATGGGGAAAACCCAAAACAGAAAACCAGTGATTCTGCAGCACAAATTGACATGCTGCGGATTAAAAAAAACTGCACTGCAGGTCAGTTTATGAAAGTTTTTTCGGCTGAATTTTTGATGTGTGGATGAGATTTCTTCAAATCTCGCCCACACTGCTGCTACTGTATTACGCTGTGGATTTTCGCGGTATTTACGCTACGTGCGGACATACCCACTTTAGTGATCACATCTAAGTTCATGAACTGACGGATTCGGCTGACAGAGCTTGATGCAGCTTCTATGTATAGAGCTGTATTTCAAAAACAATTGAATTTTTAAAAAAAAAATGTAATTAGAAAAATGTTTATAGTAAGGCCTCATGCACACGACCGTAGCCATGTGCACGGCCGTGATTTTCGGGTCGGCTGGCCACGGAGTGTCAGCCGCGAGCCGCCCGCAAATCGCGGGCTGTGCACGTGGCCGGGGCCATTATTTTCAATGAGCCCGGACCGCAGAACACGTGAAAAGATGCTTTTGCGGCCGCAATTCCCTCGAAAATCCACAGGAGAATTGCGGCCCCATTCATTCCTATGGGGCCATGCACACGACCGTGGTCTTCATGGTCCGTGCATGGCCCCGGAGGCCGGACCGCAGAAAGAACGGGCAAGCCTTATTACGTCCGGGCTCATTGAAAATAATGGCCGTGGCCATGTGCACAGCCCGCGATTCGCGGGCGGCTCGCGGCTGACACTCCGTGGCCAGCCCACCCCGAAAATCACGGCCGTGCACATGGCTACGGTTGTGTGCATGAGGCCTAACAATTACATACATTTAAAAAAGAAAATTGGCTACAAAAGGTTTCATAGCTTTTAAATATTTTTGTCCAGTTTATAGAACCACGTCAATGCGATGGGTCTCCAAGCATGTGCTGATTGCAGGGGGATCCTGCGGGCAAATGCTTACAATCAGCAGATATCACCAGGGGAAGTGGATGGCGAGTGTTCATTTTAATCTGCCCATTCAAATGAATAAACTCTCTGTATAAATCAAAAACAAGCCAGGTCGTACAGACAGTGCCATTCTTTCTAGTGACTCTCTGCTCTGGCTAATACAGTAGGTCTTGAGTGAGGACCCACACTCTATTACATTTACATTACATGTCTAAAGCAGGTAACCCCTTTAAGTTCTAAACTTCAGACAAGTCTCCACATCTTTCTACGCCCTCGGATCAGTGGCAGTTCTACCTTGAGCCTAAAGGGAGTCTGTGATCACATTTTCGTCTCCCAAACGGCTAATACCACTATATAGGGAAGAGTGATAGTTTTTTAAATAAGCTAAGTTGCCTGTCGTGAACCATAAAAAAATGCTTTTATTCCTCTGAGAGCCATGTGCAAATGAGCGCTGAAGAGTCCTGCAATCCAGTACGTGTCCTGCATTCTAAGAATAAGCCACGTAGAATGCAGGACACTTCCTGGCTTACAGGACTCTTCAGTGCTTATTTGCATACGGCGATATAGCGATTGGTGGGGGTCCGAGCACTGAGACACCCACCAATCGCTAAAACGAAGCAGCTGAAGCGTTTCTGTTTGGCTTTTTCAGAAAATCAATGTATTGGAGTACGGACTCAATAGAAAGTCTATGAGCCCGTCCTCCCATACACTGATTTCTGGAAAAAGCCGAACAGAAACTAAGCGGCTGAGCGCTCACACGAGCGCTTTAGCTGCTTCGTTTCAGCGATTGGTGGGGGTCTCAGTGATCGGACTCCCACCAATCAAAACCTCTGACATGTCACTATGACATGTCAGAAGTTTCTTAAACGTTTAGCTACACTTTTAAGAGCCCAAACGTTTTATTTTTGCATCTATGGGGCCATATATGGGCTTGTTTTTTGCGAGACAATGTATAGTTTTCATTGGTTCTAATTTACGGTACATGGGACTTATTTATTGATTAACTTTTATTCCATTTTTTTTGGGGGGGGGTGAAAAAATTAAGGAATTTTGCCATATTTTTTTTTTTAACACCTATCACCCGGCGGTTTTATTAATGTGTTAACTTCATTGTTCGAGTCGTTACAATTGTGGCGATACCATATATGTGTATCTTTTTTATTTTTTTTTACACTTTTACGAAATAAAAACACTTTTTATGGAAAAAATGATTTTATTTTATTTTTACTGTAATCGTTTTATTTTTTTTATAAACTCTATTTAACTGGTTTACATTTTTTTTAGTCCCACTAAGGGACTTTACAATGTGATATTCTAAATGCAGTTATAATGCTTTTGTTGCCTGTCAGTGTAAAACTGACAGGCAATCTATTAGGCCATGCCTCTTGCAGTTACTGATGGCAGACCTGGCGGCCTTCATTAGGCCGCCAGCTGCCATAGAAACTCATCGCCACACCGCGATCTTGTTGCGGGTGTGCCGATGGGAAGACTGAGGGCGCTCTCTCCCTCTGTAAAACATCTTTGATGCCACGGTTGTTATTGACCGCAGCATCTAAGGGGTTAAACTGCCACAATCCGAATCCTCTCCAATTCCTGCAGTTGTGACTGGAGCCTGGCTGTGTATAACAGCCGGGCTTCTGCAGCTGATCTCCTGGGTAGTGCCACTGTACAGATACGTGTTCTGTCACGATGTGGTAACTAGCACCTGCTTGTGACAAATATATTTGTCGCTCATCGTTAAGGGGTTAAATCTATGTCAATTCAGGAGAATTTTAGCTCTGTATCAGAAAAACCGAGCTCCAACTGCTATAAAGATTTATAAAGAAATGAATCAACACAGAATTTTGGACCTAAAAAGACACGATGATAAAAGGTGAAGATTTACTTTAAAGCCAGCTTAATCCGAGACCAACTGGTTGCTAGGGATGTGCTGCCTGACACCCTGACTGAAAAGCCTGTTGTTGTTCGGCAGTCAATACCCAGCAACCAGAGTGTCAGGCGCATAAGTCAGCAGTTCAAAAATGGCTTAAGAACGGGGAAGGAGACAACAATGCTCTGAATGTGATATTTATTAGATTTAATAAGTTAAAGTCATGGGCTTAGGTCCTTAGGTAACGAGCTTGGTAACAAACAGTTAATATATCTCTAAAGCCAGACTTTAACTTTAGACTTAGAAGAGACCTTGATATTTTTGCACATGTTGTGGATGAATGGGTTAGTGGTTAATGTGCTGGCCTTGAATACACAACTTTGTGGGTTTGTTCGCCACTTAGCCTCTGTATGATTTTGGGCAAATCACTTTCCCTCTCCTTTCCCTGGCTTAGCCACCTGCACGGGAGAATTAAAAAGTGTTTTCATAACACCATCTGGGATTTTACTGTACGGAGTGATATGTGGAGCTTGCTTCCCATCCAGCAGCTGTGGAATCCGAATTCCCTATGGTGAATGCCACCAGCATTATTATCAAGTAAATCTTACTATATTTACTGGGTCAGGTGTAAGATTGCATTACTGAGTTACAGATGACTTACTATTAAAATGCGTTCATCAAAATGGCTTTATTTCTTTACCCTCTATCTTGCAGAAGATCAGGTCAAAGTCACTTTAGGAAGATCAGATGATATTTGCACTTGGCGTTCTTTACTTTTTAGTGCCTGGAACACTTCTCAGTCCGATATAACGATCTCTACTGTTTGTGCTTATGCATCGCTGTATCCAGCTAGACGTTATACATCTATTTACACTGTTGTAAACTACAAACTGTTATTTACAGCTTATATACACTTACATTTAAAAGGTTTTTCCAATGAATAACTCATACGGCATATCTGAACGATAGGCCTCAAACTTGGTGAGAAACGGGACTCATGAACCTGTGGCACTTTTAAGGGCATGACCACACATGGCGGAATTCCTCCGCAACTGTCCGCATCAATGCCGCACCTAATCCGGGTTGCGGATTACGGCTGCGGATCTGCACAAAATGTGCAGAAAATTGATGCGGACTAGCTGCTGCGGACTGCGGGAAAAGTGCTTCCCTTCTCCCTATCAGTGCAGGATAGAGAGAAGGGACAGCACTTTCCCTAGTGAAAGTAAAAGAAATTCATACTTACCGCCCGTTGTCTTGATGACGCGTCCCTCCTTCGGCATCCAGCCCGACCTCCCTGGATGACGCGCCAGTCCATGTGACCGCTGCAGCCTGTGCTTGGCCTGTGATTGGCTGCAGCCGTCACTTACACTGAAACGTCATCCTGGAAGGCCGGACTGGAGACAGAAACAGGGAGTTCTCGGTAAGTACGAACTTCTTTTTTTTTTACAGATACATGTATATTGGGATCGGTAGTCACTGTCCCGGGTGCAGAAACAGTTACTGCCGATCGCTTAACTCTTTCAGCACCCTGGACAGTGACTATTTACTGACGTCTCCTAGCAACGCTCCCGTCATTACGGGAGCCCCATTGACTTCCTCAGTCTGGCTGTAGACCTAGAAATACATAGGTCCAGCCAGAATGAAGAAATGTCAAGTTAAAAAAGCAAGACGCATCCGCAGCACACATAACATGTGCATGACAGCTGCGGACTTCATTGCGGAACTTAGAATCTCCATTGAAGTCAATGGAGAAATTCCGCCATGAGTCCGCAACCAGTCCGCCACTGCTCCGCAACAGACAGAGCATGCTGCGGACACCACATTCCGCTCCGCAGCCTATGCTCCGCAGCGGAATGTTACGCATCGTCTAAACGAACACTGCTAAATTAAAGTGAAAGTCAATGGAGAAACGGCTCCGCTGCGGATTAACGCTGCGGAGTGTCCGCAGCGGAATTTAAGTGAAAATCCGCCATGTGTGAACCCGCCCTAACCCCTTCAGGGCGCAGTCTCTATAACCTTGTGGACGCAACCGATTTTTTAAAATCTGACATGTCTCATTTTATGTGGTAATAACTCTAATGCTTTACCTATCCAAGCAATTCTGAGAGTATTTTCTTGTGACATATTGTACTTTATGTTAGTGAAAAAGTTTGGTCGATAAATTCAGTATTTATTTGTGAAAAATACCAAAATTGAGAAAATTTGCAAAAATGTGCATTTTTCGAAATTTTAATGTATCTGCTTGTAAAACAGATAGTAATACCACAAAAAATTGTTACTAAGTAACATTTCCCATATGTCTACGTTATGTTTGCATCGTTTTTTGAACATCCTTTTATTTTTCCGGGACGTTACAAAGCTTAGAACTTTAGCAGCAATTTCTCACATTTTCAAGAAAATTTCCAAAACCTATCATTTTGTGGACCAGTTCAGTCCTGAAGTGGTTTTGACGGGACCATATATTAGAAACCCCTATAAGTCACCCTCAATTTTAAAAACTGCGCCCCTCAAAGTATTCAAAACAGCATTTAGAAAGTTTAGTAACACTTTAGGTGTTTCACAGGAATTAAAGCAAAGTGGAGGTGAAATTTATAAACTTCATTTTTTTCTTTAGAAAATCCATTTTGATCAATTTTTTTCTGTAACACTGAAGGTTTTACCAGAGAAACGCAACTCAATATTTATTGCCAAGATTGTGTAGTTTTTAGAAATATCCCACGTCGCCCTAGTGGGCTAATGGACTGAAACACAGGCCTCAGAATCAAAGAAGCACCTAGTGGATTTTGCGGCCTCCTTTTTATTAGAATATATTTTAGGCACCATGTCAGGTTTGAAAAGTCTAATGGAGTCAAAATAGTGGAAACACCACCAAAAAAACACCATTTGGCAAACTACACCCCTCAAGGAATTTATAGAGAGGCATAGTGGGCATTTTGACCCCACAGGTTTTTTGCTGAACTTAGTGGAATTAGACCGTGAAAATGTAAATCAATTTTTTCCAATAAAATGTAAACATTTTTACAAGGCATAAAGAGAAAAAAAGCACCCCAACATTTGAAAAGCAATTTCTCCCAATTTATGGCAATATCCGACATGTGATAATAAACAGCTGTTTGGACCCACGGCAGGGCTCCGAAGTGAAGGAGCGCCATTTGGCTTTTGGAGCTCAAGTTTTGCTGCAATGGTTTTCGGGTGCCATGTCGCATTTGCAAAGCCCCTTGAGGGACCAAAAACACCCCAAAAGAGACCCCATTTGGGAAACTACAGCCCGAAAAGAATTTATCTAGGGGTATAGTGAACATTTAGTTTTTGTGTCACCATAATCTAAGAGCCATAACTTTTTTTTATTTTTCCATCAAGAAATCTATGTGAGAGCTTATTTTTGCGGGACAAACTGTCGTTTTTATTGGGTACATGCGAGTTTTTGATCCCCATTTATTCAAATTTTTTAGGAGCTGAAGTGACTAAAAATAGTGATTCTGGTATAGTTTTTCTTTTATTTTTTTGACGGAGTTCACGGAGTTCATCGTGTGGGATAAATATCGTTATATTTTTATAGTTCAGGCTGTTACGGATGCACCGATACCAATTATGCATAGTTTATTTTTTTCTAATAATAAAGGACTTTATAAGGGAAAAATCGCAATTTTTTATTTTATTAGTTGGAACATTTACTTTTTTATTTTTAGTCCCACTAGTGACCTGAAGATCCAACTATTGGATCTTTGTTATAATACCCTGCAATAATTATGTATTTCAGTGTATTCTACAAGTCATCTTCACACTGACAGGCAGTGTATTAGGTTCTGCCTCTGGTAGGACCTAATCGCCTTCCGTAAATGGCAGAACCGGAGGCCTTTGTTTGGTCTCTGGTTGCCATAGCAACCATCGGCACCCCGCAATCACGCTGCGGGGTGCCGATGTTGTTGTACCTCCTTAAATGCGGTGGTCTCTAGTGACCGCTGCATTTAAGGGGTTAATCGGCGGGATCACGGCTGTGATGCCACCCGATGTGTTCCCTCAGTACTAAGGCTGCTAGTAGCAGCCAGTACTACGGGATCCTGGGCATAGGGGAATGCCTGTGCGCTCTGTTAAGAGCACATGTAGATTAACGGGCTGCAGGCACAAGGACCGGCGTTGCAGTCCGTTAATCTACGTGGGGCGGTCGGGAAGAGGTTAAACCAAGCCACGGTGGCTGCAAGAAGAAGGGGAGAGAAAGGAGAGAGCAGGTCTCTCTGTCATTTTTGTGAATTACAGTGTTTCTGTAACTGTTATAAAATGTAATAGAAAGAGGTCTCTTTCTTACTTCACCCCTCCTTGTGGCCACATTGGCCTGGTTTAACATCACAATGCGGATTTATTCCTCAAAACTCACTGATAGAAAATATCTGACTTATGCGCCTTTTATACATACAGATGTGTCCTCCCTTAACTTATCTCTAAACCTGACATATCCCGAGATGTATGGCGCGAGATGTTAAACAAACAAGTAATTCCTCCAATGGATGCCATTCGTGAGGCCATAGACTCCCATGTTTAATCCTTTGGAGACACAGCCAATTTTGGTCTTGTGGACACAGCCCATATTTTCAAATCTGTCATGTCATTTTATGTGGTAATAACTTTGCAATGGTTTTACTTATGCAAGCGATTCTGAGATTGCTTTCTCATGACATACTGTACTTCTATATTAGTGGAAAAATTTGTTCGATAAATTCAGTATTTATATGTAAAAAGACACCAAAATTTTGAGAAAATTTGCAAGAATTAGCACTTTTATAAATATAAATGTATCTGCTTGTAAGATAGACAGTAATGCCACACAAAATAGTTACTAGTTAACATTTCCCATATGTCTACTTTATGTTTGCATCGTTTTTTGAACATTATTTTATTTTTCTAGGACACTACAAGGCTTAGAACTTTAGCAGCAATTTCTCACATTTTCAAGAAAATTTCCAAAACCTATTTTATAGGGACCAGGTCAGTTCTGAAGTGGCTTTGAGGGCATAATATATTGGAAAACACCCATAAATCACCCCATTTTAAAAACGGAACCCCTCAAAGTATTCAAAACAGCATTAACTTTTTGTCCCACGAGGGGACTTGAAGGCCTGAAGCCCTGATCGCTATTGTAATACACTGCACTAGTTACGTAATGCAGTGTATTAGAGATGTTAGTTATTCACTGACAGCAAGCCTATTAGGTCTCGCATCTCGGCGGGGCCTAATAGTCTTTCATACTTGGCAGTCAGGAGGCCATTGTTAGGCCTCGGGTTGCCATAGCAACACTTGGCACCCTCGCGATTGCATCACAGGGATGCTGATTGAGTACAAACCAACTAAATGCTGTGGTCGCAATTGATCGCAGCATTTAGGGGGTTAATCGCAGGGGATTGGACCTCAGCCCGGTCCCTTCTGTGCCTGCTCCATCACTGTCACGTGCAATTACATGACAATGTGCTAACCCTTTGGGGGCAGCAACATAATAGTACGTGACATGTTTCCAATGGGTTTAAAAACTATATGTTTAACGTATATATATGATTTTTTACTGGATGGCACTAGATTATATTGAATTGATATCATAACAAATTGTAACTTAATGCAATTCAAGAAAAGCTGAGGGTGGATACATCTGTATTTCACTTCTCACTGAGCACTAAAATTTGAAGCTACTCTGGGGGAATAAAATGCTTATTTCAGATTTATTGTATTGATTCAGAAAGATTGTGTGATATATTATGGCTTATGCCCACTCTGTGCTTCTGACTTGTGTAGAGGGCTCAGACACTGTAAATGAGTGCCCACTATCTGCCACCATTCTTTATTAGGACAATCCATCAAGTATGAAGGTAAATAAATACATTACAATTTTATTTACTAGCAAGGGAATATTCAGTGTGTACTGAAATGTTAGATAATGTCGCTGTTGTAATTTTGGGTTCAGGTAATTACTTTTGAGGTCAGATGATTCATGGCGTTTTTGTAAAGTTTTATATAGTTCACTTTTTCCATCGTGCTCTGATGCCTGTCTTTAACTTTCATGACCGGAACAACACTTTATAAGGCTCTTCACTGTAATGCTGAACACACACACTATTAGTGGTTTCCTTTGGCTGCTGGCTGGTGGTGTGGGGGCAGGATCTGCATCACGCAATTACAAGTCTTGGAACCAAATGAATAACAATACTACCGCAGCATGCTGTCGCTGGGGGACTTACTCATCTGGGCCTCTTTAACCCCTGGAAACCTGGTGTAACCAGCCCTGAACTAATCAAATCCTCTTGTGACGTTCGTCCTTTGCCAGCTTGAAGGGTGATTAAGGACCTGCTCACATCAGCGTTCCGTTCGTGGGTTCCGTTAGAACTTTCCATCAGGGGAACCCATGAACAGAAACCATAGCTTTCCGTTTGCATTACCATTGATTTCAATGGTAATGCTTCCGTTGCAAACGGTTTTCATTTTTCTTCGTTCCGTATGGTTTCAGGTTTTCTTTTGGTGGAATCAATAGCGTAGTCGACTGCGCTGAAACCTTACGGAACGGAGACAAACGGAAACTGTTTGCAACGGAAGCATTACCATTGAAATCAATGGTAATGCAAACGGACAGCTATGGTTTCCATTCGTGGTTTCCCCTGACGGAAAGGTCTAAAGGAACCCTGACGCTGTTGTGAACAGGCCCTTAGTAGAATGGCTTTATTTAAATGAACTACAATGTATCTGAGTTAAAGGAACAGTGTCATCACAAATTTATTTTTCATATGTTAAAGATGTTAGTGCTTTATTAAAAACGTTTATATTTATTTGTGTGTATGTGTTTTACTTTTTCTTATTTTTACAGTTTTTCTTCCCTATGGGGGCTGCCATTTTTTGTTCCATTTCTGTATGTGTCGATTAACGACACATACAGACATGGAATACGGCAGCCACAGTCCCATAGGGACTGCGAACGGCTCCCGTCCCATCCACTTCTGTGTACGCCGTCTGTGTGGGAACTGCGCATGCGCCGCTCCCACACAGTCCAATTTGAAATTGGCGCCGTCCGGCGCCATTTTCCTGTGGACCGGAAGTCGCGGCCGGACAGTAAGATTACTACTTCCGGTCGCGGCTTCCGGACTTGTGCACTTGGACCAGCGGCAGCAGACGGAGCGGACGGGCCGGAGGGAGCCGCGGCGGCAGGAGCAGGTAAGAGATTTCTATGTATGTTCGTGTTTGTGTACGTTTACTATTGTATGTTAACCTTCTACACTGTGTGTTAGCTCAAAAAATGGCGACACACAGTGTAGGAGGTTAGACCGTTCAAACCCCTCGTTTATCCCGGCACTAGTCAGGATAAAGGAGGGGGGGATGCTGAGAGCTCACTAGAGCGAGGGCTTTTTACCCAATTTTGCAATGCTGCAATTTTGGGAATAGCTCCATCTAGTGACCAGCAATGGGAAATATTATAAATTAGAATCTAATTTATAATATTTCCTGACTCGTGAAAAAAATAAAAAAATTTGAACAATGTTTAATCACCTACACACTAAATGTTTAATTAAAAAAAAAAACAACATGTTTTTCTGGCAACACATTCCCTTTAAGCAATAAAAAGTTGTAAGAACACAATACTATTCTTCTATTCATTATTATTTATTCCATTACAATGAAATGCTGATATGGTGTGGAAGATGCTAACTATAAAAATGTTTGTTAGAAAATTGCTCTTATTAACTGCTTTCTAATATACTTACTGTCTGAATTCTTCTCTTCGTTTAATTACGGGGTCACAGTAAAGCTTTGTCCGTTTTTTTCTATATTTTGTTTCTTATATATCGCTAACATATTAGACAGCACTGTACAGAGATTATCATAACTCATGTCTCAAATGGGGCTAAGGGTCCTCATACATGGCCCGACGAGGGCCGTGTAAACAAGAGCCGATCAATGAGACAGCTCGCTGATCGGCACTCGTTTGCTCCTCTCACAAGGAGCTAGTATCCGTAATGTATGGGGTTGAGCACTCATTGGAGGCGATCGCTCGTCCCCATACATTTCTATCATGTCGGCAGCACATCTCCCAGTTTACACAGGGAGGTGTGCTGCCAGCAACAATAATATTTTACGTTGTGTAAACGATACAATCCGCCGATGAATGACAGTTTGCATCGGCTGATCGTTGCCCTGTTTACACAGGGCAGATAGCGGGAACCAGTGTTCTGTGAGCGCTCATTTGCCCAATGATTGCCCTGTGTAAAAGGGCCCTAACAGTCTAGTTCCCTTATCTCAAGCATACTGGGGCCAAATTACCTCTCAACATGTATTGGAGTGTGGAGGGAAATGGGCTAAACATACAAATTTCATGCAGATATTATCCTTGGTCGAGTTCTAACCCAGGACCCGAGTGCTGCAAGTCAACAGTGCTAACCCCTGAGCCAGCATGCTTCTTGTCCTGCATAACAGCAAGTGACCACAGTGATGTTTTGGCTATAATGACATATCTTGTGACAACCATTAGATGGTGCATCATGTGATGTTACATCACTATGGACAAAACGTCACTGTGGCCTAGTTATGACACTGAGGGAAGAGAAGACTTCAGACAGCAAGTGCATTAGAAAGTTTATTTTTCTGTTTTCTACAGGTTCCTGAAGTTGTTTACAAACTGCCCAAAACCCAGAAAAATCTGTCAGCAGTTTTGAGGCCTCAAAACTGCTGACAGAGTGATATAGGGGAGGGCATTGTAAAGACACCTTTTGTTATGCAAGTTACATGACTAAGAAAATTATGTTTAATTTCCCTGGTGCCGCGATCGCAAGTGGCACTAAGGCGGGCACTTGATGTGCATGTGGTCCTGCACTGTACGATGCCAGCCCCGCCCCTCTGCACTAAGTGACGACTCTAGCAGTCTCCTGATTCCCTGCTATAGTTACTCAGAGAAGAGAGTGACCGCCACACCGTGGGGCTCAAACGTAGTTTTTCAGGTTGCATGACTGAGACAAAAGGTATGTTTGCAATGCCCCTATATTGCTATGTAATGTCTATAGTCAGCATAAAGATATTCTGGCAGCAATTTTGAGGCCTCAAAACTGCTGGCGGATTCCCGGTAAGCCGGCTATAGACACTACATTTTTGTTGGCAGATTCTAGCAATTTCTCTGTTCGAAAATTTCTCCTGTCGGGTGAAACAGTGATTTGAATTGGTTGTATTAAACTGTCCAATCCTTTGTTTCCCTGATAAGTGGCAACAGAGGATTAGAGAAGGCCTTGTTCACATCTGCATTGGAGGCCTCCATCGCAGATCCAGGTGAAAATACAGAAAACAACAGCACAGCATGCTGTGCTATTTTTTCCTGTAAAACCACGGACACCTTGACGGAAACCCGACGGAATCCATTTAAGTCACTGGGTTCCGTTGGGCGTTGACAGTGTCCGTCGTACAATGTAACCGGCGCTTCCGGTATTTTCATTGTTCTGCCCCTCTGACTGTGAGCCCAGCCTTAAACATATCATTATAAAACTTGTATGTCAATTAAAAAATCAAGGAATACAGCTGTATACCGAATGGGAGCCATCTTATGTCTGATCTACTTTAGAAATGAAATTAAACTTTAACTTAAAAATGGCCATATATTAGTAAATCAGAAGTTTGAGATGCAGCCAAAGTTTGCTAATTTTGTTTGTCTTATCTACAGAGATATTGGCATTTTTTTATTCTGTTGAGATCGCTTTTTTTGTGAAATTGTCAACAGGAAGGCAATAAGCTTTTCAGAAACTGAGCACAAACTAATTTTGTCAGCTCAATCAATCAATTATTCAATCAATCAGAACAGTTTTATCATCTGTTAATGAGCAGCTAGTTTATAAAATAACTAATATCGTAAAAACCAATGTGGGTGTAATTCTTCTGGTCCCTTTCGCAGATATTAGACTGTATATAATGTGTCAAATACTACTAGTAGTATTAAATTCAAAAATACAACCAGTCTTTTGTCTAGTCTTTTCTCAAATGTATTTGAGCTTAGAACTTAAAGGGAACCTGTCACCAGTATTTCACCTATTGAAGTCTACTCACCCTTCACTGGCCACTGCTGTCAAAAGTTCATTGCCGTTATCCCCTCCCCTAAACTCCTCCGACAGTAAATAACGGTCTGCTAACATTTTGTGTTTTTTGTGGTAATAATCCGTCAGTCTCGTTCGTTCCACTTCTTATGCATGACCAGCGCTGAAAACTGGCCTGCCCTCAATGCAAAAACCTTGTCTGAGATAGCGCGCATGCACCCGTCATACATGGTCTGATACCCTTCCCTGCTTCGTCCGGACATTAAATCTAGTTACTGCGCATGTGCCGCTATGTTGTCTCGTGGTGCGCACGCACCAGAACAGGACATCGATGAGCAAGAGCGGTATTTCATGTGTGCTGGGGGAGGCGAAGAGCTGTCAATTAAAAGTAATGAGGCGGGGTTAACTGAAAGGCTTGAGGAATGGAGATATAACTCTTTTCGAATGAATGATTCTTTTATGCTCATTAGCATACGGCACAGAAACACAAAAAAATTTAAAACTAAAGGTACAGAGCAGACTTATAAGATACTTATAGGTTACATCATTATCTTCCACCAGGTATTGCTGGTTTGATAGGTCAGAATGCTGGTGACAGGTTCCCTTTAAAAAAACAAATATATTGTTGAAACTTGGGGTATGTTCACACGTAGTCAACAAAAACGTCTGAAAATCCAGAGCTGTTTTCAAGGGAAAACAGACCCTGCTTTTCAGACGTTTTTTTACCAACTCGCATTTTTCGCGGCGTTTTCACGCCGTTTTCGCGGCGTTTTTTACGTCCGTTTTTGGAGCTGTTTTCATTGGAGTCTATGAGAAAACAGCTCCAAAAACGTCCAAAGAAGTGTCCTGCACTTCTTTTGACGAGGCTGTATTTTTACGCGTCGTCGTTTGACAGCTGTCAAACGACGACGCGTAAATAACAGGTCGTCTGCACAGTACGTCGGCAAACCCATTCAAATGAATGGGCAGATGTTTGCCGACGTATTTGAGACGTATTTCCAGACGTAAAACGAGGCAAAATACGCCTCGTATACGTCTGAAATTTGGCCGTGTGAACATACCCTTAGGAGTGCAAACAGCAGCTTCCTCCCCCTCAGCTTCACTATGGCTCTCTGTGTGTTATTGCCTTTAAATAAATTGTGTGGTTATTACTTTTAGCAGGTGGCAGAAGTCAGAGCAGTTGCTCATATAAAATAACTGTAACTTTTTTATTTTACCGAAACACTTTTTAGGTTCCTAAAAAAAAAAAATGAATCCATATCAATTATTACAAAGATGTAAAAACAATATTTGTGCAAAAACTGCACATAAAAAAAAATTTGAGTATCTTTTCTGAAACTATGTCTGTACAGTGGTTGATATACGTTACCCAATTTTCTTTGGTTTTCAGTAAAATTACAGCTTCAAGCAGAAGAGCGGGGCGTTGTATCAATCAAGGGGATAACTGCAAACCGATACCTTGCAATGAAAGAAGACGGCAGATTAATATCACTGGTAAGTTATTAATGAAATGCAGTTACTTTATGTGTGAAAACATATAATGATATGGCCATGGGTAACAACAAACTTCTGGTATGTTTAGTCAAAGTAAATCTGGTTTAAAAAAAAACAATCATATCCTTTATTGGCTACTTTCATAGATTTTTTTTCCATAGACATCATTAAAGGCTATGTAAACCTTTTGAAAGGGATTTATTTTTATTTTTTTTAAATAAAAAGTTCAATCAGTGTGTTTGGTGAAACTTTATAATTAGTTTTTATTAAAAAATATTTATACTTTTTGAGATACAGCTGCTTTGTACTTTGTATACAGAGTAGCTGTATCGTTCGCTAAATCCTGTTCCCATCAGGACTGATGGGTTCAGTGTCAGCGGATCCTGTGGGTCTTTGACATGCAGGATTCACCTGTAATCTATTACATAGATGTTATCGGTAGCAATTCGATCCTGTGTGTCAGAGACTCGCAGGTCCCGCTGACACTGAACCTGTCAGGCCCATGGACCTGACGGGAACAGGATTTAGCGAACGATACAGCTGCTCTGTATACAGAATACAAAGCAGCTGTATCTCAAAAAGTGAAAATAATTTTTAATAAAAAGTTGCACCAATCCCACTGATTGACCTTCTAAAAAAGAAAAATTCCTTTCAAAAGTTTACATAGCATTTAAATGTTTCATTGTGTATGTGATACCTCATTCTTTTACACGTCACTATGATATAAATGATGTAATTCTTGTCATGTCTACAATTTACTGCTTTAAGAGATAAAGGTTTTCATATATAGTGAATGATCTCCCATCTGGGGGAAAGTGGGGGAATATTGGTTTGAGGTCCTTCCTCCTCAGTATATGCCCCTATAGTACTACACACCATGTATGTTGGAGTGTATGGTATATTTTAGAATACTATGGTAGTATAATAGTAAGAAGCCAATATAGATGTTTTTGATCACCAGGTCTCCCACATTGCTAAAAACACAGAGCTATACATAGATGTGTGTATATTAATGGAATATGTAAGGGAGTTTCAAATACAGAGCAGTAGAGGTCATACAGGACTTGATTCAATGAAGCCAACAAAGCAAATAAAGTGATTAAATGCAAGGCACGGCAAATTTTCCCATTGAGAGGCTGACGTTAATATTTCAGTGCACAATAGCCACCTTGTTACATGGTGAAAACACCATTGCAATACTGCAAGTTTACAGCATTCAAGACTCCGCTAAAGTGTGAGCGTTTATGATAATGTTAATTGAAAGCAGTTCTGTAAGAGTTTTCCATCCATTTCATACATTTCTTGTTGTAAAGCTTGTCATGATTATTATTTTGTGCTTTTTTAGGGTAGTTCATTTATTTAAAAGTGAATAAACTACATTGAAAATAACTTTTCTGCATTATGCAATGAAATTTCCAGCGTTTGGCCAAAATATGTTTAATAGTGGCTTTAAAGCGTTTGTACACTGGGCCTCTGCGGTAGTATCATGTGATGTCCATATAACATAACGCTCCCATGTTGGCCTAGTTTGTGCCTGCTAAATTTTAAGGGGAACATGAAAGAGGTAAGTGGCAGAGGCACAGACGCAAGAGAACCAGCAGAGGTTGGAGACGGGTGGACAACATCATCTAAGGCTGTCACCGTTATGTCATATGTAGCTGTCATAAGGGCTCCGTAGCTGGGGCAGTTCGTACCTAATGCACTTTAGAGGACTTTAGAGAACATAGGGAACTTTAGTGGCATGCTCTCAGGGACAATGTGATCAACATTAAGGTAACACAGAAGGATTTAGCTGGCGCCCTGTTGAGCAAATTGTGACACATTGAATGGCTTTTCTTTCACTACTGGGAGAACAGGCCTAGTTAATCAGTGGTCAATAGACACTTTTTGATAAGAAGATCCACAAACTGTGGATAAAAAAATGACAATTATTAACAATGTTAAACAGTTTTGTGCAGCCATGGGAATGTCCAGTTGGGCAATTTCAGTTTGCTGGCTGTGGATAAGGAAACCAGTGTTATAACTTCTGCTGGTATTTTCATAGACAACTTTGGTTGTGTTGGCTATAAAACTCCGGAAACAGAAATATTCTGAAGAGATCAAAGTCAATGGAGATACCTATTGTAACAGGTTGAGGGGGTTAATCTGCCAAGGGAGATATATTCCTAGATGCCTATTAAGAGGTTAATATAGTGTCTTCCCAACACACAGGTGCAGGGTGATTAAATAACAAGAGTGGGAAGACTGGTGGGTGGCTGAACAGACCTCAGATTTAGGCCTCATTTACACGAGCGTAATATACGCGCGTGCGACGCGCGTGCTTTTCACGCGTGTCGTACGCACCTATATTACTCTATGGGGCAGTGCAGACAATGCGTAAATTTTGCGCAGCGCGAGTGCGTTGCGTAAAACTCACAACATGTTCTATAATCGTGCGTTTTTCGCGCATCACGCACCCATTGAAGTCAATGGGTGCATGAAAACCACGAAGGTCGCACGGAAGCACTTCTGTGCGAACTGCGTGATTCGCGCAAGAGCTGTCAAACTGAATGTAACAGAAAAGCACCACGTGCTTTTCTGTTTACAAACATCCGAACAGAGTGTCTTAGAGATGAGCGAACCGAACTTCATCAGGTTCGGCCGAACTCGTTTTGACCGAACCCGGCAGGAGACAGTCACTGTCCAGGGTGCTGAAAGAGTTAAACTGGTTCAGCAACCTGGACAGTGACTTCCGATCCCAATATACGTGAACGTGTAAAAAAAAAAAAAGTTCTGACTTACCGATAACTCCCGGCTTCTTCCTCCAGTCTGACCTCCCGGGATGACAATTCAGTCCAAGTGACAGCTGCAGCTAATCACAAGCCAAGCACAGGCTGCAGCGGTCACATGGACTGCCGCGTCATCCAGGGAGGTGGGGCCAGATGTCAAGAGAGGCGCGTCACCAAGGACGCGTCACCAAGGACGTGTCACCAAGGCAACGGCCGGGAAGTTCTCGGTAAGTACGAACCTCTTTTTTTTTAAACAGGTTACTCGATATGGTGATCGGAATTCACTGTCGAGGGTGCTGAAAGAGTTACTGCTGATCAGTTAACTCTTTCAGCACCCTGGACAGTGACTGACGTCGACTAGCCTCATCTCTATGATGGCGGCTGCGCGAAAATCATGCAGCCGCGCATCATACACTGATGACACACGGAGCTGTCAAGTGCCTTTTGCGCACGCAAAACGCACACGCTCGTGTAAATCAGGCCTAACAGAGGGGTGAAAGCTAACCCGTAAAGAAAAGGGCTGGACTGTGTGAGTTATACTTGGACTTTTGTTACTTGAAACATTTATTTTCTGTTCTAAACTTTGTGTATGCTGATGAGACAAGCTACCTTTATGTTTATGCAAATTAAATAAAAATGGGAACAAAATATTCCAAACCCATTAAATTATTCAGCACGAAAAGAAATATACGCACTTACACGCCTTGGCATTCTATCAATGAGGCTATTAATGGTTGTCTAAAGGAATGTTATGCCACGCTGAATGCACTTGGGCATGCAAATCATCAATATTGGCTGCTGGCAGCTCCCTTTGCGATTGCTGACCAATGACGTCCCAGATGTGCTCAAAGGGAGACAACTCCGGAGACGCTGCGGGCTATGGTAGCACGTTTAGGCCACGCAGGCTTCTCACAGCAGCAAAAGCAACATGCGGCCTGGCTGTAACGTCTACGGCCACGGACCATCATCCTAACTTGCCCTCTGACAGCCGCGGCCATTGACGAGCGAGTTTCCGACGGCATCTTCAGCACTCACTTCCTGGTCCGAACACAGTCTCTCGCAGGGTGCGGGCGCCCGCGCATGCACGGCCTTAAAGGGACGGTACGCGCACATTTGCAGAATAGCTGCAATTAGCCCAGAATGCCTCTGGACTATAAAAGGGGCTCTGCCCTCTCGATCAATGCCTGAGCATTGTTGTGTTACCCTTAGTTTGTCCTTGCAAATGGTCTCCTAGTGTTTTCCAGTTCCAGTGTTTCCTGTTCCTGACGCCTGTACCCTGTATCCCATGCTACCGTGCCTCTGTACCTTCTAGAGTTTGAGTCATGTTGTGCCCTCCGCTGCATCTACTGTGTTGCACCCCGCGGGCTGTCTGTATACTGCTGGAGCCTCATCTTGCCTGAAACCACCACTACTGTCTACAATGCCTCAGGTACCCTTTCTGAACTATAGACTTTGTGTATATACCTCTTTGGCCAGCTGCTATCCCGCTACGGCCCAGTGGGTCCACACCCCGCGCTGTGATATTACGCTCAGGGCATGAACCCCGCTGGTCAATTTAAGGGCCTGTCACCTCTTCAAACCATGAAAGCGGACCTGCAGGACCTGCGAACACGACAGGATCAACTCCTTGTGGCAGTAAACTCCATGGCACGACAGCTGGGGGTGCTAGCTACTTCTTCCTCTGCTCCTCTTCCAGCTTCTCCGGCTGATCCTCCTGCTACACCTCCTGGCAGCACCAGTTCTGATCCTCGATTCTCGCTGCCACTACCGCCTCGTTTTAACTGCGACGCAAGCACATGCAGGGGATTTCTCAACCAGTGTCATATCCACTTCACACTGCACGCCAGAGCATTTCCCTCGGACGGATCCAGGATCGCCTTCATTGTTTCTCTGCTTGCCGGCAAGGCCCTGGCGTGGGCGAACCCAATTTGGGAACGACAGGGACCTGAGACTTCCAGGGGTTCCTGCGGTTATTCCCCGTGTTTGAGGAGCCTGGACGAGTTTCGTCGGCAGCTACCTCTCTACTGAACCTTCACCAGGAGGACACCTCCGTGGGCGAGTACACCATCCAGTTCCGGACACTGGCAGGAGAGCTGTCCTGGAACAACGAGGCGTTAGTAGCTTCCTTATGGCATGGTCTGTTATCTGAGATCAAGGACGAACTGGCTGCTCGTGATCTACCGCCTACCTTGGACGCCCTAATTTTACTTGCTAACCAGGTTGACATGAGGCTCAGAGAAAGATCCCAAGAGGTTCGTCGAGAGCAGGGGCGTAACTAGGAAAGACTGGGCCCCATAGCAAACTTTTGACTGGGGCCCCCCTCCCCTGGGTGTCACAAAACCCCCCCCTTGTAGATAGTGCCTTTTTTACAGCCCCCTGTAGATAACGCAATACAGCCCCCCTGTAGATCACGCCATACAGCCCCCTCTGTAGATAGCGCCATACATCCCCCTGTAGATAACGCCATACATCCCCCTGTAGATAACGCCATACAGCCCCCCCTGTAGATAACACCATACAGTCCCCCCTGTAGATAACGCCATACAGACCCCCCTGGAGATAACGCCATACAGCCCCCCTGTAGATAACGCCATACAGCCCCCCTGTAGATAACGCCATACAGACCCCCCTGGAGATAACGCCATACAGCCCCCCTGTAGATAACGCCATACAGCCCCCCCTGTAGATAACGCCATACAGCCCCCTTTGTAGATAACACCATACAGCCCCCTTTGTAGATAGCGCCATACATCCCCCTGTAGATAGCGCCATATATCCCCCTGTAGATAACGCCATACAGCCCCCTCTGTAGATAACGCCATACAGCCCCCACTGTAGATAACGCCATACAGCCCCCACTGTAGATAATGCCATACATACCCCCACTGTAGATAATGCCATACAGACCCCCCTGTAGATAACGCCATACAGCCCTCCTCCTGTAGATAATGCCATACAGCCCCCTCTGTAGATAACGCCATACAGCCCCCTGTAGATAACGCCATACAGCCCCCTGTAGATAACGCCATACAGCCCCCTCTGTAGATAACGCCATGCAGCCCCCTGTAGATAACGCCATACAGCCCCCCCTGTAGATAACGCCATACAGACCCCCCTGGAGATAACGCCATACAGACCCCCCTGGAGATAACGCCATACAGCCCCCTTTGTAGATAGCGCCATACATCCCCCTGTAGATAGCGCCATACACCCCCCTGTAGATAACGCCATACAGTCCCCTCTGTAGATAACGCCATACAGCCCCCTCTGTAGATAACGCCATACAGCCCCCCCTGTAGGTAACGCCATACAGCCCCCCTGTAGGTAACGCTATCGAGCCCCCCTGTAGGTAATGCTATACAGCCCCCCTCTAGGTAACGCTATACAGCCCCCCTGTAGGTAACGCCATGCCCCAACCCCCAAAAAAAATCTGAGCTATAGTGTGTCCTACAAAAGACATGTATCGCCTATCCACAGGATAGGGTATACATGTGTGATCGCTGGCAGCGATAGGGAGAACGGGAGACTGAAAGTCCCCTGAAGTTCTCCATGACTATCCTCTGACTTCCGGAGTGTGCGCAGCTCAATAAAAATGAGAGGAGCGCTGGTCACGCATGCGCACAATCGCGACCGGCGCTCCATTCATTTCTACGGAGCTGCCGACACAGACCCCGGAAGTCCGAGGTTTGTGGAGAACTTCAGGGGACTTTCGGTCCCCCGTTCTCGCTATCAATGCCAGCGATCACACATATATCCCCTATCCTGGGGATAGGGGATACATGTCTTTTGTTTAATGGCAGAGCGGGGAGATACCTCCCTGCTCTGCCGTAGTGTTAAGGGGCGTCGCACTGTAGCAGCCATAGCGTCTGCTAGCGGAGCCTCCGGCCACCCGTGCTGGCGGGTGACACGGGCCCCCTCATGCCACAGGCCCCGTAGCAGCTGCTATGGCTGCTACAGCGGTAGTTACGCCACTGATCGAGAGAGAAGTCTTCCTAGGTTGGCTCACAACTTCCAGCAACCCCTCTTGTCCTCATCTGTCACCCGAGGTCCCGATGCAAGTAGATCAGCTTAGACTATCTGTCCAGGAGAAACAGCGCAGCCGCACTTCTGGACTTTGTCTATATTGCGGCCTCGCTCGCCATGTCGTGCGTCTGTGTCCCCAGAAACCAAAAAAACTCCAACGCCTAGGATTGGATGGAGAGACAACCCTGGGCGATACAGCATTTGACAGAGAACTCTCCTCCAAGCTGTCCATCCCTGTGACTATTGTCACTGGTGAGAGGTCCCACCTGGCCTCTGCCTATCTGGACTTTTATATGCGGAA
The DNA here is from genome assembly GCF_050947455.1 of Rhinoderma darwinii. NCBI lineage: Eukaryota > Metazoa > Chordata > Amphibia > Anura > Rhinodermatidae > Rhinoderma > Rhinoderma darwinii. The sequence goes on along the minus strand of NC_134687.1, from coordinate 155,289,346 downwards.
ACCTTGTGGATCTTTTTCACTTGCCCACTACCATTCTGGAGAAGCCGTTGATCGTTGCCTCAGTATAAGGACTGCCGCTGCCCAACCCAATATTGTCTGTGACGAATCCGCTGAGGCTTCAAGTGGGAGCCCTTTATTCCTCATCCCCTTTTTTGTCCTACCCAAGGCCGTCAACCCCGTGCTGATGGGTTTTCCTTGGCTCCGTATACACGCCCCAGTCCTGGATTGGAACTCCGGAGTGGTTCTTCAGTGGGGCTCCAAGTGCCTCAACTGCTGTCTGGGGCATATCCATCCGCTTCAGCCTCCTCCGCATCAATCATTGGCAGGGTTGCCCTCTTGTTACTCTCAGTTCTCGGATGTCTTCAACAAGAAGGAGGCAGAGACGTTGCCACCACACCGAGCGTATGATTGTCCTATTGACTTGGTCCCTTATTCATCTCCTCCTCACGGTAGAGTATACCCTCTCTCCTTACCTGAGACCCAGTCGATGTCTGCCTATATGAAGGAGAATTTAGAGAGGGGATTCATACGTGTATTGCTACTCCAAGACTCCTAGTTCCGCCGTGGCTCCTAGCGGGTCGTCAGGGACATTCGAGGTGAGGGAGATCTTGGACACCAAGAGAGTAGGAGGAAGAATATTTTATTTGGTGGATTGGAGGGGATTTGGCCCAGAGGAGAGGTCATGGGAGCCAAAGGAGAACATCAATGCTCCTGCCCTCATGAAGAAGTTTCTCTTCCGCTCTGATCCCAAGAAGAGGGGGCGTAAGAGGGGGGATACTGTAATGTCTATGGCCGCTGTCACGTTGGGTACGTGGATCCACTGGACTGTACCGCCTTGACGGTATGGCAGCTGGCCAACAGGACACAGGTCACAGTCTATAGTTCCAAGCTGGAACTACCTGTGGTACCTGTGGTAGCTCAGATGGTAGCAAGACAGGCTCGGCTGGGAGTAGGTAGCGGGCAGGCACCAGGCATTGTGTAGCAGGACAGGCATGGTATACAGCACAGCTCGACTTCAGCTCAACACGGTACTTGACCAGCATAGCACGGGATACAGGTTACAGGTAGCAGGAAGGGAAACACTGGGAACTGGAAAACACTTAGGAGACCATTTGCTTTCACAGACTAGGGCAACAACAACAAGGCTCAGGCAAGGTAGGAAGGGGCTGGGCCCCTCTTATAGTCCAGGGGCTAATTTTGACTAATTTCACCCTACAGGACCCGGCCGGGAGAAGCGGAAGTGAGCGCTGGCATCTCCTGAGGAGGAGATGAGGACCAGCGCTCAGAGTTCCATGGATGCGGGCGTCAGGTGAGTGAGCCAGATGGCCCGCGGCCATGAGCATGACAGCTGCGGACTGTCGTCCTGACCTATCCTCTGACGGCCGCGACCATGGACGAGCGAGTTCCCGGCAGCATCTCCCTCCTGGGAGACGCCGGCACTCATTTCCTGGTCCGGACATTGTCTCATGCAAGGTGCACGCGTATGCGCACATTTGCAGAATAGCTACAATTATCCCAGAATGCCTCTGGACTATAAAATGGGCTCTGCCCTCTCCATCATTGCCTGAGCGTTTTTGTGTTACCCTTAGTTTGTCATTGCATATGGTCTCCTAGTGTTTTCCAGTTCCAGTGTTTCCCGTGCCTCTACTGCCAAAGCCTCATCTTGCCTGAAACCACCACTACTGTCTACATTGCCTCAGGTAACCTTTCTGAACTATAGACTTTGCGTATATACCAGCTGCTATCCTGCTACGCGGTACGGCCCAGTGAGTCCGGCTACCATACATTATACCACCGCACACCAAAATCTTGGGATTCGGTCTGGTGTAACTTTCCCTTGTGAATGTCTCTTCATGGCGTAGCCCATGTGTTCTCCAGCCAAATCTCTGGCTATCATTGTGTCTGAAACAAAAGCGGGACTCATTGCTCAAGGATAGACCTCCATTCCAGCCTCCATTGCTGTATTGCTGTGCACCATCTTAGCCTTTGAGAGCGGTGGCGTGTGGTCAATGGAACACCAGTAGCTGTATGTCTGGCTCGTAGCCCAATTTCGTGCACACGCCTTCTGATAGTTTGTGTCGATATTGGTTGCCGCTCTAGGCTTGGGGGTGATGTCAAATTTCACTTTCAGTACAGAATGGATCACTATGCGCCATTTTTCCAATCCGATGATCTGTCCATGCAGAGGTTCGTCTCCTCGCACCTCTTGCTGTCCTTCCCGTTTATTGTTGTTCTCCGGGACATGCAATGTTGAACAGTGCTGACATCTCGGCCTCGGCGCGTAGTGATCTGCCGGAGTGACATACCAATGTCTCTCAGTTCAAAGATTCTGTCCCTCTCAGTTTGCAACAAGTGTTTATAACTGCAACGTCGAGGAACAGGAGGCATCGCACAATCATCCTACACCATTTGATCTGGTCTTTGAGGTTTCATGCGGCTAAAAAACTTTGCTTTCAATCTGGCTTTTATGCCCCTCACACATGCTACAGATTGGCGCCAAGTGCTTGAAAATGTGATCATTTGCAGATCTTAGCGACACCTTCTACTTCCTCGATTTGCATAATCATACAGCTTGCCCTTCTTGGTGTTGCAATTTCAATGATGAGAAGTGTAAAATATATATCTTTGATGCCATGTTTGATTAACAGTGTGAAGCCTGGACATTTACAAACAAAATCCATTTAATACATGGCACATGATAGCGGATGCTTGGCTAAGCAGTTCATGGCACTCTTCTTCCAGCTATTGTTGGCAGGTTCATTGATTCATTATTTTTCTCTCAGATGTTACAACATTTTTATTAACAAAAAATACATCTATTCAGAAGGAAAGTGTATTGTGATGGTAAAAATAAGGTTGTGTCATGGAAATAATTCTGAATTCTGGCCTTGTACAGGCAGAGATGGATTATTACTACATGCATTGGCTGCAAGACTCAAGGGAGCTTACTTGAAGGATTTCCAAGCATTTCCTGTAACTGCTAATACATTGATGCTGTGACCTGCTATGTGCGCCATTATTTTTCATTTAAAAGTTTTACTACTACAAAATCGTAGTTAATAATTCCTTCAACTAAAAGTGGAATAGTCACTTAATTATATGTCAATTCAATTTTTATCTCCCACCTCTAGACTCTTAAAGTACAATAATTGCATATCTTTTCGCATTAATTAATGGCCTTAAAATTTTTCCAGGATTCGCAGAATGCTTATATTCACATAATATTAAAGCAGGGGTGAGGAACATCCGGCCTGACCTTACTCAGACTGCACTGCCGCCGCGTCATTCGCTACCCGGCTCAGTTCGGAGCCAAGTATGGCAGCGACGGCCTGAATGAGGTCGGTGCGTGTCGGCCCAAGAGTGGACCAGTCCGGTCACCTGACGTGAGGTCAGGTGACCGGACTGGTCCACTCCAGGGCCGGTACAGTCCATAGTGAATGACAGTACTCGGCTCTATCTGCCCCCCTCCTGCTCCTGACCTAAAATTTAGAACCTTAGCCGAGGCCCAAATATAGAAATTTAGCTGTAGTGTAGACATAGGATAGGACCTGTCCTAAAAGCATGAAGTGAGGTCAGGTAAATTAAAGTTGTTTTTTTTCATCAAGGACATTTATGATATATCCACTAAATATGTCATAAATGTCAGATAGATGCGGGCTCCCTAAACCCCGTTTTACCTCTTTGTGTTGTGGCTGACTTGTCTGATTTCCGACCATGAAGAAGAAAACAGCGTATCTTGCTGAGCTACGCTTTTTCCGTACGTCCCATAGAACTGAATAGTAGTTACGGAAACAGCGTAACTTGCATGCTACACTGCTTCCGTAACTGCCATTCACTACTATGGGAGTTACAGAAACTGTGTAGCTCAGCGAGCTACGCTGTTTTCTTCTTCATGGTCGGAAATCAGCCAGAACACAGAGCGGTAGAACCGGTTTACGATTTAGACTGACTGACGCAGTAGCAACGTCATAAATACCGGCTAACATCACAAGTCTCACCACGAGAAGCAGTTCCAGCCATCACATTAGAAGGGAGTTAATTAAACTTTGACCAAATATAGCAGACTCATTTTTAGGTTTAATTTTGTATGGCCCGCGAATGATGTTATAAACATCCAAATGGCCCTTGGCAGAAAAAAGGTTCCCCACCCCTGTATTAAAGAAACACTCTAGGGAAAGCTTATACACTGTGCTATGCCTACTGCAGGGCCTGAGGGGGCTGGTGCATGACACAGGGATTTAAAAAAACCAAAACAAAGAATAGTAGTTTTGCCCAGAATGCTCCTTTAAATGATAAGTGGGTACATAAAATCTCCAGGTTTGTTGTGTGCGAGACTACTCCTTCTATAGCTCTGTTGTGTGCCAGACAAGCCCTATTGCCGCTCATTTGTTTGCCAGACCAATTCTTCTCAGGCTATGTTGTGTGCCAGACCACTCCTTCTACAGCTCCGTTGTGTGCCAGATCAGCCCTTTTTCGACTATGTTGTGTGCCAGACCAGCACTTCTCTGGCTCTGTTGTGTGCCAGATCATTGCTTCGACGGCTCTGTTGTGTGCCAGATCAGCTCTATTCTGATGTTTCTTTAAATGATAAGTTGGTACTAAAAATCTCCAGCTCTGTTGTGTGCAAGAACACTCCTTCTACAGCTGTTTCTGGCCAGTCTGGCCCTTTTCCAACTCTGTTGTGCGCCAGACTACGCCTTCTCTTTCTTTGTTGTGTGTCAAGCCAACCCTTCACTGTCTCCGTTGTGTTCCAATCCAACCCTTCTTCAGCTTTTCCTCAGCTCGGTGAAAACTGAAGTCCCCTTTGATCTCAATACTACAGATCTGTTCTTTACACATTAGGTTGGTAGGTAAACTAAAATAATAGATTTAGCAACCTTTCAGTCACAGATAATGCCTAAATAAATTTTGTAAAAATTAGATTGGAGAGTTCAGTGGTATTCCTACAAAAACAAGGACAGTCCTTTGGTAAGCAAAGCTTAGTCATAGTTCTTGACAAACTGCATAACACAGTAGCTGTGACATCTTCCGACTAGGACACTGGTTTTTGAGTCTGAGTCACCACCATGTAAGTGCAAAGAGTGTCAGGAAAGTGGGCAGATTTGGACCAGTTGTAATGCTGTGGGGTGGATGGAGTGACAGGTTTTTCTGTTTGTCCTACAAAACACATTTTTGGTCATTAAGTTGTATTACAGTTCTGTTTCACTAAACATTGTACAAACATATGTATGTGTTTAAACCAGAAGAGACCTTAACCGCAATGTGCTTTTATATCTGTTGTTCCTTTTCATGTGCTTAGTAACAAAATGGAGGCTGCAAAATATTCAAGACTTTTTTTACTGTCCGAGTTAAAGTAATACACGTCAATGATTTTCCTGGCCCTGACTGTGCAGCGATGCATTCACTCCGGGCATTAAATGTTTTCCATGTGAGTTACATTTATGTACTGGATATAACAAATCCTTGTTGCCAAAGAAATCCCAGGTCCATGATAACTGTGCATTTGAGAATTGGAACTTCACGGATGTACTGTAACAGCTATTACTGCTCCTTTACCCCAATGTGTTTTAAACAGGCACCATATTGTTTTTATGCCAGTGATTGTTCCATTAATCATTAAATATAGGAAAACGTTTTTACCTATGATTTAGTGCTCATGAGCTACACATTGCTCTCCAATCCTTTTGGCATGTAACACATAATTACTAGAAATAGCTTCCTGAAAATGTTGCTTATTAATTTGCACTTTCACTCAAGTGATTAATAAATTCATGTTCATATAATAACGTAACAACGATTTAAAACCGAAATTGCACAAAACTGTAACTGTTAAAAACAATGTTCTAAAGCTTCTATTTCACTAGTGGTAGTCATCGGCTCCTCTGAGGATTTAAGTCTAAACAGGAGGCTGCTCTTCACCATAAGGAGGAGAGGTGTCACCTACTTGATCATCCATGCTCCAGTGCCATTGTTTAGACTTTAGACATTTTTCTATGTATTTGTTGTTTCTAAATAAAACCAATTTGAGAGAAATACATAAAAAGGTGCAACTGTAGTCCTGTATGGCCTCATGTTGGTTTTGTACCTTGTAAATATTCCTTGTTTTTCTAGTATTTCATGGTGGCAATTCAAGTAATGATCATCCATGTAATACATGGACGGCTCAAGTCTGCCAGAGCAAGAAGCCACTGTTTTGTTAGCATCTCGAGCTCATAGTGGGGGTGAAACCCCCTCTATGATGTCCATATCCCCTAACAGGCCATATTGATAGCTGTTGTCTTTGTGAGACAACTTCTTTAAATCCCTTACCAATTGGTTTTGCCAGAACAGGAGTTAAGATGCATAAAAGAGTGATTAAGTTTTGCTTCACATGCAACTGACTTAAAGCGACCCTCCGGTCCCGCAACAACATTTTAAATATTACAGGATCTATGGAGCAATATGGATCCGCCGCTTTGGGGTCCCCTCTGTGTTGACCCAACATGGCTGCAGCACTTCTTAGACTATGAGTCTGAGGCACTCCCACTGTTCTTGGATTGGCCAGAGCTGCTTATGTGAGCAATTCTGGCCAATCCAAGAACAAAGGGAGTGTCTTAGACTCAGTCCGTATAGCGCTGTGGCCATTTTGGGACAACACAGAAGGGACTCCAATGCGGCAGATGCACAACTGGAGGGCACCAGGTAATATAACTCTATATACCCCATCACATTTAGAATTTTGTCCTGGGATTGGATGGTCTCTTTAAGCTGACTTCATATCGTGTTTTTTGCGATACATTTGACGCAGACATTGGGAAAAGCTCCCAAAATATACATTAAATGTAGGTTTAGATAGATGCCCTTAAAAGTGGCATTCATCACCATAGGCTATAATATTAAACAGATATGTCATGAACTGGGGTCATTAAAGTTAATGATGTATCCGTTAAGCAGATACCATTATAGTCTATGGATGATGTACCACTATTAGGCATCTGTCACATATAGGCTAATATGGTATCTGTTTCATGGATATGTCATAAAAAGCTATTGAAAAGCCCATGATGTATACGTTAAACGTTTGCCTGTGGCATATGCCAGACAGTGGCATACAGCTAGGTCAAGAATTTTCTGGACAGTGACACAAGTTTTGACATTTTAGCTGTTTACCAAAACATATTGAATATACAGTTATATAATCTAAAGTGCAGACTCTCATCTTTAATTTGAGTGTATTCACATCCTAATTTGAGGAAGGGTTTAGGAATTACAACTCTTTAATATGTAGCTGCCTCTTTTTCAAGGGACCAAAGGTAATTGGACAATTATCTCAAAAGCTATTTAATGGGCTGCATGGGCTGTTCCCTCGTTAATCCATCATCAATTAAGCAGGTAAAAGGTCTGGAGTGGATTCCAGATGTGGCATTTGCATGTGGAAGCTGTTACTGTGAACCCACAACATGAGGTCAAAGGAGCTCTCAATGCAAGTGAAACATGAAGAAATCTATCAGGGAGATAGCACAAATGTTAGGAGTGGCCAAATCAACAGTTCGGTACAGATGTAGCCGTCTTTACCTTGACTTTTAACGCATTAAATAAACAATGGCTAGTTCTCTTATTTTGAATTTTTAAATGACTTTTTTTGTGTGCCATCACGCTGCAGCGAGTTATCAGAATCAAGTTAAAGATGGCTACATCTGTACATTCTTGGAAAAAAACTAAAATCTTGGCAGCTCCTGAGCGGGGCAGTTAGGGAGCAGGGCAAGTCTCCATCAATAGTGGGCGATCTGATGAGCAAAAGTAATACCCCCAGTAAATGCTAATATAGCGTACTAAATAAGAGAAAAGAAACTTATTTTAAATTAGTTTTGATTACTTTTTTAAATATTATAATATTACAAGTCCACCAGTAAAATAGACCATTCTAAACACAATTGTAGGCACCAATGAAAGAATCCCTCATGACACCACTGTCCCTATAGATAGTGCCACTCAGCCCTGTAGATAGTGCCACTCAGCCCTCCTGTAGATAGTGCCAAACACAGCCCCCTGAAGATAGTGCCACACAGCCCCCTGTAGATAATGCCATACAGTCCCCTTGTAGATAGTGCCACACAGCAATCCCCACTCCCCTTGTGTATATACTGCCACACAGCAATCCCCCCTCCCCTTGTATATACTGCCACACAGCAATCAACCCTCCCCTTGTATATCATGCCACACAGCAATCCCACCTCCCCTTGTATATACTGCCACACAGAAATCCCCCTGTATATAGTGCTACACAGCCCCCCTCTCCCCTTGTATATGGTGCTACACAGCAATCCCCCCTGTATATGGTGCTACACAGCCCCCCTTCCCTTGTATATACTGCCACACAGCCCCCCTCCCCTTGTATATACTGCCACACAGAAATCCCCCCCCTCCCCTTGTATAAACTGCCACACAGCAATCCCCCTCCCCTTATATATACTGCCACACAGCAATCCCCCCTCCCCTTGTATATACTGCCACACAGCAATCCCCCTCCCCTTGTATATACTGCTAGATAGGGCCCTCTTCCACTTGTATATGGTGCTACACAGCAATCCCCCCTCCCCTTGTATATAGTGTTACACAGCCCCCCTCTCCCCTTATATATGGTGCTACACAGCAATCCACCCTGTATATAGTGCTACACAGCCCCCCTCTCCCCTTGTATATACTGCTACACAGCCCCCCTTCCCCTTGTATATAGTGCTATACAGCAATCCCCCTCCCCTTGTATACACTGCCACACAGCAATCGCCCCCTGTATATTACCACACAGCCCCCTCAAAAAACAATAGATTGTACTTACCTCACCCTGCTCCCGCCACGGACGGAGCGATACACTGCCTCTCGGACGGGACACATTCGCAGACCAGCGTGATGTGATGTCATCACGCCAGCCTGCACAGGGAGTCTTCCCAGTTATAGGCCTAACTTGACCTGCAGCCTATAGTATTCGTTTGTATCTGTGTCCTGAAGACGCACATACAAGTGAATGTGGCTGTTGCTAGCACCGGAGCTTGCTCTGGTGCTAGCGACGCCACTGCATCCGCCCGCCGCCCGTGACAGTGCATGGGCTTTAAACTTTAGTGCGCGGGCCGACTGTGGAAGGTGTGCGGCCGTGCACCTTATAGGAAACGCTTCTTGTAATTTTGTGAACTCCAAAAGGCCTGGACGTCCACGGAAAACAACAGTGGTGGATGATCGCAGAATCCTTTCCATGGTGAGAAAAAAAACCTTCACAACATCTACCTAAGTGAAGAACACTCTCCTGAAAGTAGGAATATCAGTATCTAAGTCTACCATAAAGAGAAGACTTCATGAGAGCCAATAAACAGTGTTCACCACAAGGTGCAAACTATTAATCAGCCTCAAAAACAGAAAGGCCAGATTAGACTTTGCCAAACAACATCTAAAGAAGCCAGCCCAGTTCTGGAACCGCATTCTTTGGACAGATGAAACTAAGACCTGTACCAGAATGATGGGGGAAAGAAAGTACGGAGAAGGATTGGAACGGCTCATGATCCAAAGCACACCACATCCTCTGTAAAACATGGTGGAGGCAGTGTGATGGCATGGGCATGCATGGCTGCCAAAGGCACTGGGTCACTAGTGTTTATTGATGATGTGACTGAAGACAGAAGCAGCCATATGAATTCTGAAGTGTTCAGGGATATACATTCTGCTCAGATTCATCCAAATGCAGCAAGGTTGATTGGACGTCGCTTCACAGTACAGATGGACAATGACCCAAAACATACTGCGAAAGCAACCCAGGAGTTTTTTAAGGCAAAGAAGTGGAATATTCTGCAATAGCCAAGTCAATCACCAGATCTCAACCCGATCGAGCATGCATTTCACTTGCTTAAGACAAAACGTAAGGAAGAAAGACCCACAAGCAACAACTGAAGACAGCTGCAGTAAAGGCCTGGCGAAGCATCACAAAGGAGGAAACCCAGCGTTTAATGATGTCCATGGGTTCCAGACTTCAGGCAGTCATTGCCTGCAAAGGATTCTCTACAATGTATTAAAAAAAAACAACATTTTATTTATGGTAATGTTAATTTGTCCAATTACTTTTGAGCCACTGGAATGAGGAGGCTGTGTAGAAATAAGATTGCAATTCCTAAACGTTTCACAGGATATATTTGTTCAACCCCTTGAATTAAACCTGAAAGTTTACACTTCAATTGCATCACAGTTGTTTCATTTCAAATACAATGTGGTGGCATGCAGAGCCCAAATCATGAAGATTGTCTCACTGTCCAAATAATTCTGGACTTAACTGTATGTCACCCACAGGCATACATGTAAAAAAAAATCTGTATTTACGATGTGGTATACATTTTTGGAATAGCGTAGTCTACAACGCTATTCCCTACCTACAAAAAAAAGTATGCTAAGGTATACCAGCCCAACGAAGGATGAAGCCCTATGTACATAGCGTGTGCGCCGAGAGCTTTCCTAATTTACATGCTAAACATAGGGAATAAACGTGATGTGAAGGGGTTTATTATAGAGGGATAGAGGGAGAAGATACATGCATGCAGGCTATGGCATTGCCAACTTTTTAGTTTGTGATGTGATACTGAAATTAATATTACACAGTAATATCACAAGGGAATAATATATATTCTGAAAATGCAAAGTCGGTTGTATTTGCTTTTGTGTTTCACAAAATAATAACCATTTCCTTCAGTTATGAAACCAAAAATATTTCTCTTTTGACACAAAGCAAACTAATTACTATAATTTCTCTGGGTTATTTGTGCTAAAAGAAATTACATTATTGAGCAAATAAACAGAATTGGCAGTAACATAAACGGCGCACGCACAATCTACCAGAGATGTTTGGAACTGTACTGTTATTGGCCCAAGATAAGTCATTTCTGTTGTTTATTTATAGTGACTAGCACATCAATATAATGAATATCTCTACCTTAGGGGGAAAGGCACATGGTGTGATGAATTTTGAACCTCCATGTGCCTCACATTAAGGGTGTGTTCACACGCAGTGGTTTCAGACGTAATTCGGGCCGTTTACACCTCGAATTACGCCTGAAAGACGTCACCATTACGTCTCCAAACATCTGCCTGTTGCTTGCAATGGGATTTACGGTGTTCTGTTCCCACGAGGCTTAATTTTACGCGTTGCTGTCAAAATACGGCACGTAAAAAGACGCCCGAGAAAAAGAAATGCATGTCACTTCTTGGGATGTTTTTGGAGGCATTTTTCATTTGACTCCATTGAAAAACAGCTCCAATAACTTGAAAACAGCTCCGGATTTTCAGACGTATTTTGCTAAGCGTGTGAACATAACCTAATAGTAATTAACCCCATCATGTTTCTCACAGTCATAATGGAAAACATTGGGTTAATGTGTGAGGTACAGTACATGATGGGATTAATTACTATTAATGTGAGACACATGGAGGTACTAAACTCATAATACCTCGTGTTTTTTTACAGCGTACACATTTGTTGTGCAGGTTATTACGGCTGCGACAATATAGAATATGTGTATATTTTATGTAGTGAGACTTTTATTTTAATTTTTATTGTAAAAAAAAAAGTGTGTATTTTTTTAAATTTAACATTATTATAATTTTTTAACTTTTTTATTTTTAAACTTTTAGTGTACTGGCATATATATCTATAGGCCAGTACATTAGCCTGTGTACTGATAGGGCATATTTAGGCATGTCGAACACTAACAGGAAATATGGTCAGACGGCCCTGGGCCGTCTGCCCATATATGGCATGGCCCTCAATTGCGTCACAGGGATTCCCTGTGACGCTATCCAAGGGGCATCCCCCTTCTCATTTTCCCCTTGAATGCTGCGGTCAGCTTTGATCGCAGCATTCAAGTGAATAGTGGAGGAGATCAGATTCTCTGATCCCCGCCGTTAGAGCGGGGCTGCGGCTGTGTGATACAGCAATTCTGCCGTTCCTGATAACAAGTGTGCGTGCGCGGTCAGCATGAGGTGATGTGGCCGGCGCTGAAGACAAAACATGGGGGTGTTTTTCAGTGCACCCGCCATGTGCTCTGTCTTCAGTGGCGGCGCTTATTAGTGCAGCGCCAGCTGCATCACATTATGCTGTATGCGCGTGCGCGCATACTTCGCAGGAGCGGGGCAAGGGCTGTATTATACAGCCGCAGCCCTGCTCTAACTACATTCATGTATTACAATACTAAGCTGTGCGGCTGCACAGTTTAGTATCGAAATACAGGAATTAACGGTATTGAACCGTTTATGGGTGCACAGCATCGAAATACTATCAATATTTCGATGCATCGTGCAACCCTAGTCCTTATTATTAAACATTGATCTGACTGAACTTTTAACCCCTTAACGACCAAGGACGAAAATGAACGTCATGGTCGGCTGCTAGTTCCCGCACCATGACGTTCATTTTCGTCCGCATTTCAAACTGTCACTCTGTGTAAACACAGAGTGACAGACCCGCGCTGACAGCTGTCCCCGACAGCTGAGACATCAGTCTCGCCGGACAGCGGACCATCGCCGCTGCTTTCGGCAGTTGACCCCTTAAGTGCGGCGACGGATTGCCGTCGCCGCATTTAAGTGGTTTGAAGCACATCGGCAGCCCCCACGAAGTGATCGTGGGGGCTACCGATGCTTGTCACGGCAATCGGAGGTCAGATAATGACCTCCGGGTTGCCATGTACGGAAGCCTCGGAGGAACAGCCTCCGGCCGTTCCTCCTCTGCTTCCTGTCAGTGTGACAGTCACGTCACAATGACAGTTAGAGTACATTACACGACGTGTGTAGTGTAATGTACTCTAGCAGCGATCAAAGCTGCAAGACTAAGTGTCCCCTAGTGGGACAAGTAAAAAAAGTAATAAAAAGTAATAAAATGTTTTAAAAAAAGTGTAAAAATAAAAGTTAGAAGTTCTATAAACACTAAATGCTTTTTTTCCTATAATAAGACTTTTATTATAGAAAAAAAATGAACACGTTAAAAAAGTACACATATTTGGTATCCCCGCGTTCGTAACGAACCCAACTATAAAACTATAATGTTATTTTTCCCGCACGATGAACACCCCAAAAAAAATCAATAAAAAACTACGACAGAATCACAATTTTTTTGTCACCACCGCTCCCTAAATAAAGAATAAAAAGTGATCAAAAAGTCGCATGTACCCGAAAATAGTACCAATAAAAACTTCTATCCGTCCCGCAAAAAACAAGCCCTTACACAGCTTTTTTGACTAAAAAATTAAAAAATTACAGCTCTCTGAATATGGTGACACAGAAAATTATTTTTTTATAAATAAGTCATTTTATTGCGCAAACGCTAAAAAAAATGACCAAACCTATATACATATGGTATCGCCGTAATCGTACAAACACGCAGAATAAAGTAAAAATGTCACCTATAGCGTACGGTGAGCGCCGCAAAAAGAAAACCTAAAAAACGGTGTCAGAATTCCTGTTTTTTGCTCAGGATTGCAAAAAAATTGAATAAAAAGTGATCAAAAAAAATTGCATGTACCCCAAAATGGTACCAATGAAAACTACAGATTGTCCCGCAACAAATAAGCCCTCACACAGCTCCGGTGGTGAAAAAATAACAAAGTTCTGGCTTTCAGAATATGGTGATGCAAAATGTGCAGAGTGTTCCAAAAGCGGATAAGATCGGGCGCCATTTATCAGTGCGACACCGGCCACATATCTATGAATTATTATTTATGTACCCCATTATTATACCCTCTTATTATGCCCTGATGTTCTCCGCACAGATTACACATGCCCCCCACATTATAAACTGAAATACCAGCGAAACCCAAAACAGAAACCTACCAAGCAAAATCTGCGCTCCAAAAGCAAAATGGCGTCCCTCCCTTCTGAGGTCTGCAGCGTGCCCAAGCAGCAGTTTGCGCCCACACATATGGCGTCGCCATACCTGAGAGAACCCGCTTAACGTTTTATGAGGTATTTGTCTTCTGTGGCACAAACTGGGCACAACATATTATGCACTAAAATGGCGTATCAGTGGAAAATTGCAATTTTCACTTTGAACCATCCGCTGCGCATTAACCCCTTTGCGCACTATGACTTAATTGACCGTCATGATGCGGCGGTTGATGTATGGAGCCGGCTCACGTGCTGAGCCCGCTCCATACACTGCGGGAGTCGGCTGTGTATTACAGCAGGCCCCCTCGGTACTAACGGACAGGTACAGCGATCGCTCTGTTACAGAAGCCTGTAAGAATAACAATATACTGCAATACATTAGTATTGCAGTATATTGTACCAGCGATCCAATGATCGCTGGATCAAGTCCCCTAAGGGGATTGAATAATAAAATGTGTAGAAGAATTATAGTTATTAGTAGTGAGAATTTTTTTTTTTAAAGTTAAAAAAACAAAACACCTTTTCGCATTTTTCTTCTAAAGTAATGTAAAAAAATGAACAAAATTGGTATCGCTACGTCCGTAAAAGTCCGAACTATTACAATATACCAATATTTAATTTGCACAGTGAACACCTTAAAAAAATGTAATAATTGAAACCGCCAAAATCGCTATTTCTTTTTTTTGTCACCTTAGCTATAAAAAAAAAATGTAATACAACTTTTGAATCACTTTTTATGTACCAAAAAATGGTACCAATAAAAACTGCAGCTCCTCCCGCAAGAAATAAGCCCTCACACCACTCTAATGATGGAAAAATAAAAAAGTTATGGCTCTTGGAAAGCGGGGAGTGAAAATCTAAAATATGAAAGCAAAAAATGGATCAGTCCTGAAAGGGTTAATTCATTTCTAATGAAAAAACTTTTGACCACATGTGGGGTATTTCCGTACCCGGGAGAAATTGCTTTATAAAAAATGGTTGTTTTTTTCCTCCTTTATCCCTTGTGAAAATGAGAAAATGCAACATTTTAGTGGAAAAAATGTTGATATTAATTTTCGCGCCCTAATTCCAATAAACTCTGCAAAAGACCCGTGGGGTGTAAATGTTCACTATACCCCTAGAAAAATTCCTTGAAGGTTTTTCCAAAATGGGGTCACTTTTGGGGGGTTTCCACTGTTTTGGTCCCTCCAGTGCATTGCAAATGCGACATGGCACCGAAAACCATTCCAGCAAAATCATAAATCCAAATGCCGCTCCTTCCCTTCTGAGCCCTGCTTTGGGTCCAAACAGCAGTTTATTACCACATATGGGGTATTGTCGTAATCGGGAGACATTGCTTTACAAATGTTGGGGTGCATTTTCTTCGTTATTCCTTGTAAATAATAAAAATTTCTATGTTGTTTCAGAAAAAAAGTACATTTTAATTTTTACAGACTAATTCCAATATATTTAGCGAAAAACCTGTGTGGTCAAAATGCTAACTATACCCCTAGATAAATGCCTTAAGGGGTATAGTTTTCGAAATGGGGTCATTTATGGGGAGTTTCTATCGTTCTGGCAGCTCAAAGCTTCTCCAAATGTACAGTGGGGCCTAGAACATTTTCAAGCAAAATATGAGTCCTAAAAGCCTCCGGGTGTTCCCTTCCTTTGGGGCCCTGCCGTGTATCCAAACAATGCATTAGGGCCACAATGTGGGTATTTTTGAAAACAGGAGAAAGAGGGTGATAGATTTTGGGGTGTGTTTCTTCATTTTCATGTTCGCTTTACAAAGAAATCGGTCTTCAAACAAATACTTTTATGAAAAAAGTGAAATTATTATTTTTTTCACCTGATATGCATTAAATTTAGCAAAGAACTGTGGGGTCAAAATAATTACTATACCCCTAAATAAATACCTTATGGGGTCTAGTTTTCTAAATGGGGTCGTTTATGGGGAGTTTCTATCGTTCTGGCAGCTCAAAGCCTCTCCAAATGTACAGTGGGGTCTAAAACATTTTCAAGCAAAATATGAGTCCTGAAAGCCTCCGGGTGTTCCCTTCCTTTTGGGTCCTGCCGTGTGTCCAGGCAGCGCATTAGGGCCACAATGTGGGTATTTTTGAAAACAGGAGAAAGAGGGTGATAGATTTTGGGGTGTGTTTCTTCATTTTCATGTTCGCTTTACAAAGAAATCGGTCTTCAAACTAATACTTTTATGAAAAAAGTGAAATTATTTTTTTTTCACCTAATATGCATTAAATTTAGCAAAGAACTGTGGGGTCAAAACACTTACTATACACCTAAATAATTACGTTATGGGGTCTAGTTTTCTAAATGGGGTCGTTTATGGGGAGTTTCTATCGTTCTGGCAGCTCAAAGCCTCTCCAAATGTACAATGGGGCCTAAAACATTTTCAAGCAAAATATGAGTCCTGAAAGCCTCCGGGTGCTCCCTTCCTTTTGGGTCCTGCCGTGTGCCCAGGCAGCGCATTAAGGCCACAATGTTGGTATTTTTGAAAACAGGAGAAACAGGGTGATAGATTTTGTGGTGTGTTTCTTCATTCTCATGGTCGCTTTACAAAGAAATTGGTCTTCAAACTGATACTTTTATGAAAAAAAGTGAAATTTATTTTTTTCACCTGCTATGTATTAAATTTAGCAAAAAACTGTGGGGTCAAAATACTTACTATACCCTTAGGTAAATACCTTAAGGGGTCTAGTTTTCTAAATGGGGTCATTTGTGGGGGTTTCCATCACTCTGAGACCTATGAGCCTCTGAAAACCTGGCTTGGTGCAGGAAAACAAAATGTACTTCAAAATTTATAAAATTATTATTCAATTTGTAAGTCCTCTAAATTGCGGAAAATTATTATTTTTTTTCAAAAGTGCTGCCAAAATAGAGTAAAGAGATAGAAATATATATTTAATTAAAAAAATTGTACAGTATGTGTGGACATATGTGACATATTGCAGTTAAAAATAGGGGAAAATGGTAATTTTTACAAAATTTCTTCCATTTTTCTATTTTTTTTATTCATTTCCGCAAATCGTATCAGTCTACTTTTATGACTAAAATAAAGTACAACATGTGACGAAAAAACAATGTCAGAATTACTTGGATATTCAAAACTTTCACAGAGTTATTCTCTGATAAAGTCAGACATACCAGATTTGACAAATCTGGCTTGGTCATTAAGGTACAAACATGCCCGGTCATTAAGGGGTTAAAGGCAATGTGGACCTTTGAAGCCATTTATTATATACTTCTATAAACAAAAATAACTTCTACTGTTTTGTGTATACAACTTCTGTGCCGATCTATGTGTACCAGATTGATGTAGCTGCTATAACCCGGTTGCATACAAACAAACCTTGTGTGTACTCTGATCCTGAAGTCATGTGGTACTCCCCTGATTCTTGTTAACCTACCCCTGAGCACTGTAAGGCACCTGGTCAAAGCTGATATTATTCACACACGGCATGTTTTATAACCCTGAGGCAATTTCTCTCACAGAAATCACAGCCATATCAGTATTAGGCTGGGTTCACACGACTTATTTTCAGACGTAAACGAGGCGTATTATGCCTCGTTTTACGTCTGAAAATAGGGCTACAATACGTCGGCAAACATCTGCCTATTCATTTGAATGGGTTTGCCGACGTACTGTGCAGACGACCTGTCATTTACGCGTCGTCGTTTGACAGCTGTCAAACGACGACGCGTAAATTGACTGCCTCGTCAAAGAAGTGCAGGACACTTCTGTGGACGTTTTTGGAGCCGTTTTCTCATAGACTCCAATGAAAACAGCTCCAAAAATGGACGTAAAAAACGCTGCGAAAACGCCGCGAAAAACGCGAGTTGCTCAAAAAACGTCTGAAAATCAGGGCCTGTTTTCCCTTGAAAACAGCTCTGTATTTTCAGACGTTTTTGGTCACTACGTGTGCACATACCCTTAGAGCGGGATGGAGAAAGAAGATACAAACATGCAAACTACGGCATTGAGAGAATGAGAACAAGCGTCACTGGTAATGCCCACTCAGCTCTGAACCTGCAGCTTTACAAGCAGACATGTCAGAGAAAACAGCTCTTGAAAATAAAATACAAAAGTCAGCAAACCACATAGTGCGACGCGAAACTCTCCAGGTACACAGTGATCTAATAGACAAGTCCACATACTCTTTAAGGGTTTGTTTACCAAGTAACTTCTTGATCGGCTCTTATTCTAAAGGATTAGACTGAACACCATCTGTTCATTATAGATCATATATTTATGGAAATTTGTACAATTCATCTTGCATAACGTGCTAATTGAAAAGTTACTCCAGGTTAGGTTAGATAAGGGGAAACATTTGTTGTACTGTGTACTGTGTTTAATTCACACGTGAAATGATCTTACGTGAATTTTGAACTGGGAAATATTTTTTTAATAAGAGAAGGAAAAATTGCTTCAGTAATATTGTTCTTACCATTTCTGCTCCACTTAAATTGTGGTTACCTTTAATAGAACCAAATATGACAAGATTTAATTCATACACCTCTGGAATAGTCTCTGTTCATCTGCTCTGATCACATACAACACGAACCACAACACATGATAAATAGTATCTCTTGTTTTTGTCATTGGCTTGAAAAAGGCCCTGCGTGGCCGAAGTATCGCCATACTTTTTATGATTAGACCCGATGAATAAATGTTAAGTATTAAGTCCTTTGAATCTCTTTTGAATTATAAGTATACTTGCAAAAAAGTGTAAGATCATCGCAAGCAAAGAACGAAGAAAGACAAGTGGTGGAGTTGAGTTGGACTAAATAATATACATTTCCCTTTTTATCATGTTACTATTATTTGTCCTAAACACCTCAATCTAAGAAAGGATAAAAGAGTGATCGTAATGATTACTGCCTTGTCTAAATGCACAAAACGATAAGAACATAATTTTTTTTTGCTCAAAACTAATTAAGCATACATGAAAGGTAAAGTATTACATTACATAAGCCACTACAATCAAATTTGCATTAAAAAATGGCAGCAAGTGAAAATGTTCATTAGATATTCAGAATCATTATTCAAACCACCAATCGTTCATCAGAGGCTTGAAAAAATTGCTATGTGTAAATGGACCTTATAGATGACCTTTCAGGTATTTATATATACAGGGGGGAATGAATATAATTTAATTCAAGTGCTGCAGCGCTGAACATGTGCTGGACACATGCTGCAAATATAACATGTAAATTCTACAAAGCAACTGAAAATTACTGACCGACCGCTGAAATCAGCATTTCGTTCAATAGTTTATTCTGTCCTCAGTTAGGTCAGCTCTCTTGACATGTCCGTTTTAGTCATTACTTGCAAGCCTCATAAACAAACAATTCTGGAGCACCTTTTCTTAGATCTCTACCCCCTCGTTCCTCGGTTATTGTCAATGGGGTGAGTCTCTACACACTCTGACACTGTCCAATTAGTTTCGACATTGTACCAGTGAACTGCGTGAGCGTTAAGACTACCATATGCAATGTATCTAGATCATCCTGCTTTATTGATACGTTTACTTACAAATGTGAGGTTCTTAGTGCACATTTTGATCAAATTGTGTGAGCCCACCTGCCACGACAAGACTACCTCTTTTAAGTGGGTCCCCAACCTAAAAAGACACCTTTCTCCTGGGCCTAAGCCTGCAGAATATAATCGGGCTAGGTAGGAACCAGCCTTACTCTAATTAAAAACACCCTTGGTCAGAATGAGAGGAATGCCCAACCAAAATTGTGACTGCAAACAATACATACAAAAAAAACCATGCAACAGCACTCTGCTGTTTTGATTTGTATTGTTTGCAGTCACAGCGTATGTGCACCGGCACATTAGTCATTTTGTTAGGATATGCTGACCAATGTTTTTGTATTGACACTGTACCACTGAACTGACCGGTCCTGTTCAATACCCAAGGCCAATGTTTCTTGGGTATTTCTTTTAAAATTCAGTACAATGACTTGGGTACTAGTCCCTTTACTCTAGTTCATATAAATCAAGCAAAATTGTCACACTAATGGCAGACTATAATGCCACAAAAAGGACAATATTTTATAAGAGAAGTTTGTATCATGGGACTGACTTTTTACCAAGCCCACTTTAGCAAACCAAACCTTAACATTATTAATCTAAACTAAGATGCATGAATCATTGTTTAAAATGTTTGCTCTTCTGGCAATGAACATTGTTTATAGCATTTTAAAACAAACTTCAATAGATGGCGATTTGAACTAAACATTAATAGACACAGGAAATACTTAAATGTCATTGACTTTATATGACTGAAAACAGTGTCTGCTGCAACATTCGTCATTATGCTTTTACTGGAACAATATTACAACTTTAACTATTCATTTCTTTTGAGTTTACCCTGCACAAACATATGAAGG
This sequence comes from Rhinoderma darwinii, assembly GCF_050947455.1. Taxonomy (NCBI): domain Eukaryota; kingdom Metazoa; phylum Chordata; class Amphibia; order Anura; family Rhinodermatidae; genus Rhinoderma; species Rhinoderma darwinii. Next base: position 155,269,063 of record NC_134687.1, on the reverse strand, counting down.
ATAGTTCATAGTCTAAACCAATAAAGCCAATCAGCTCAATGGGGAAGAGCAACACTCCTGAGATATGATGCTTAGCTTTCTAAGGACAACCATAGAAAGGACCATTTTGGACCATAGGACCAGAATTATTTTAGTCCCTTTTTAGCTGTCATTTCAAGCCTCCTCATTTTTTTGTCACATGACGATAGATGTTCAGGTCCGGGACGGAGCTGCAAGGCACCACAGAGGAGGGTGAGAAGCCGTGAGTCTATGTGTAATATTATGTGTCTGTGAGTACAATGTATATGGGGTCTGTAGTCATTCTAGGGTCTTCAGTTCTTCTGGGGTCTATATTTATTATGGAGTCTGGTCTGAAGTCTGTATTTATTTAGTTGTTTGCTTTTTTTATTTTGCGGTCTGTAGTTTAAAATGGGGTCTGAATTTACTGTAGGGTCTTTCGATTACTTGCGTGGAATGAGTTATCGACCTGAGCATTTTCCCCAGCGGAAAACCGCAACGTTTGATCATAAGGTTTTTTTTATGCAAGGTAGCTTTCCTGTAAGTTAATGTCTGACCCGCAGAAGAGCCTTGAAACATGACTAGAGATTTTAGCCAAGCCAGAATCTCCTCCAAAAGGAAGAGAAACCCATCTGTAGACAGCTGTTTCGGGGTATTTGCTTCTTGTCAATACAGAGCAGGGTGCTGGCTGGCTTAGAGGCCTCTAACCCCTTGGCACCGCAGTAATTTTTTTTTATTATTATTTCCTCCCCGCACTACAAAAGCCATAATAATATTTTTTTTGTGGTCGACATTGCTGCATTAGGGCTTGTTTTTTGAGAGGCGAGATGTAGTTTTTAATGTTACCATTTAAAGAACAATATAATGTACTGGGAAACCGAAATATTAATTTATTCTTCGGGTCAATATGATTACACTGATATCATATCTTTATGATGTACTACTTTAACAAAGCAAAAACATTTTTTTTGTGTAACCATATTCTTAGCCATAATTTTTTTTTTTTTTTATAAATTCTTTTATTTTCGATTTTCTACAAACAAAACACGGCAATGCCAAAAGTATATGCATCCGTAGTATACATCGGCACGCAGGCCAGCATAAGTGTTCACAATGAATGACAAATGAACAATAAGGAATATGTTAGACAATAAATGGAGCAAACCCCATGCATCCTGGACCTGCAGACATGCACAAAGGCCCGAGGATAAACATATCCTAAGGAGAGAAGAGAGAAAGAAAAAGAAGAGAGGGGAAATGACAGAGAGGGGAAAGGAAGGGAGGAGAACTAGCATTGTCCTCCAGGCAACAGAGACAGATTCAAGAGGCCATGATGTTTCTGAACTCCGCTGAAGATTGGAACCTGACCCAATGATACCAAGTCTTAAGGAACTTGGCGTGGGTGCCTCTCATGGATGCCGTGAGATCCTCCATCCTCATGATCTCCTGTATCTTACCAAACCACAAGCTGATCGACGGCGCACTGGTTTGTCTCCACAGCGCTGGAATGCATGCCCTAGCCACATTCACCAGGTGGCGGACCACGGAGCGACGATATGTGAACAACAGAACCTCGCACAGATGGAGCAAGAAGAAGGCCGGCGAATACGGGAGCGGGGAATCCGTGAATTTGGAGGAGATACGCCACACCTCTGACCAGAATGCTGTCAGCCTCGGGCACTCCCAAAAAACATGCAAAATCGTGCCCACTTGGTCACCACATCTCCAAAACAGCGGCGAGACCGCCGGGATCATTGTTTGCAATCTGGAAGGCACCCTATACCAATGAGTTAAGATCTTAAATCCCGCCTCCTGATACCTGCTGGCCATGGATGATTTATGTGTCATAGTGTACACCCGATCCTGTTGTTCAGCTGTGAGTGTGATTCCTAAGTCCCTCTCCCAATGGAGCAGATAAGCAGGTGTGGGAGGGGTGGATGGGGAGATCAGTAGGGTATATAGTCTGGATAGGGAATGACGCAACGAGCCAGTACCTACGCAAAGGAGCTCAAACGGGGTTTTGTCCCATGCATGTTCCGCAGGGTTAGGCAAGGACGCAAGAAAATGTCTCAATTGAGTGACCTGCCAAGGAGTGAGAGGAAGAGGGTCCGTCAGAGATGCTAATTGCGGACCAGTCATCCAGGTCTCCCCGTGTAGGTAATGGGAAAGCGTGACCCCGACCTGCCCGCAACCAGCTCCTGAATGGACCCCCCTCCCGCCCCGGAGGAAATGCCGGGTTGCCCAAGACTGGGAACATGGGGGATGGAGAAGGGGAGATCTCTTTCCGGGGAAAGACCCGAGACGCAGCCGCCAGGGAGGGTCCAATCGTCGGGTGTGTCCGTGCCGATAGAGGGGTATCCCTGCCCAACCAATGCAGGGCCTGCAGAGGAACTGCCATAAATGACTGCTCCATCGACACCCACTGTTTGACCTCCGTGTGGCGGAACCAATCCAGAATGCGCGACAAGCGAAGCCTGATGGTAGGAGACAAAGTCTGGGAGCCCCACTCCCCCTTCACTCTTAGAGCGAAAAAGCGTGGAGCGGGCTATACGGGCTGGTTTCCCCACCCAAATAAAGCGGTGGAGTAAGGACAACAAGGCTTGAAAGAAGGTGTGGGGGATGTGGATCGGTAGAGCCTGGAAGAAATACAAAATCCGTGGTAGGATGTTCATTTTAAAGACTGCACATCTGCCGAACCACGTGAAGGTGCCCTTCGTCCAGGAATCCAAATCGGTCTTTATGCAGTTAACTATCCTCCTCTCCTTCAACGTGTAAAGGCGAGATAGATCCCTGGAAAGCTGGACCCCCAAGTATTGGAGCGAGTCTCTAGCCCACTTAAAGGAGAAGTACCCCAACAGGTCGTCTACCAGGGATTGCGGCAAAGATATATTAAGAGCCTTCGATTTCTGATAGTTAATTTTGAAATTAGACAGTTTCGAATATCTACTCATCTCTGCCATGAGGTTGGGCAAGGATATCCTGGGTGCGGTGAGAAAGAAAAGAGGGTCGTCCGCATATGCAGCAACCTTATGGGACCTTCCACCCACTGACACACCCACTATGTCCAGATTAGAGCGAACCCGACAAAGGAAGGGCTCCAGGCACAAAATAAAAATCAGGGGAGACAGGGTGCAATCATGCCGCGTGCCGTTAGATATAGTGAGCGGGGAAGAAAGGGTACCATTAACCTTAACCCGGGCAGAAGGCGATGAGTAGAGGCTCGAAATCCATTGCATCATGTGAGAACCCAACCCAATATGTCGCAAAGTGGCCAACATAAAGTCCCAATCGACCCTGTCGAAGGCCTTCTCCGCATCCGTGGACAGTAACAGCGTGGGCAGAGCCGAGGCAGCCGCGTGATAAATCAAGTTAATTGCCCTAGTGGTGTTGACCCTAGCTTCCCTAAGAGGCATGAAGCCCACCTGATCATAGTGGATCACACTGTGGAGGAGGGGGGTAATCCTACAGGCCAAGATCTTTGCAAACAGCTTAAGATCTACATTTAGCAGTGAAATGGGGCGGTAATTTTGGCAGCTGGAGGGATCCTTCCCCTCCTTGGGTATCACCGTGATGTATGCCCTCAGAGCATCCTGAGGGAGAGAGCGCCCCTCCGTGAGAGAGTTATAGGCTTGTAGGAAATGGGGAGCGAGGAGGTCTGAGCAGACCTTGTAATATTGAATGGGCAGACCATCCGGGCCTGGCCCCTTCCCCACCGGCGAATCCTTCAGGGCCCAGGACCACTCCTCTGGGGAGATAGGCTCCTCCAAGGCTGAGATAGCTTCCTGCAGGATACTTTTCATCCCCGAGGAGCGGAGATATGCCTCCATCTGCTCCCGTCGGTTCCCCCCATCTGCGGAAGGAGAGGCCCGAGGGAGATTGTAGAGGGAGTGGTAATACGCCCGGAAGGCCTCAGAGATATCCTGGGGAGGTGCAGACTCCCAACTCCGGGGGCCTGTACGTGAGGGACGTAGGTACGGGATCGAGTTTTCCGAAGTGCCCGTGCCAGAGTCTTGCCTGGTTTGTTGCTAAATTCGTAGAAATGTCGCCTACACTTTACCAGGGAGGCCCTAGCCTTGGCAAGACAAAGAGAACGAACCTGAACACGCAACTGCCCCAGCTCCGCCCCCACAACCCGATCCAGGGAGGCTTTGTGGGACTGCTCAGCCATAACTTTTTTTAAATTTCTTTGGTCGATGTGGTGTGAGGGCTTGTTTTTTACAGGGTGAGAATTTTGGGTAAATACGACTTTTTGCGCACTTTTTCTAAAAATATTTTTTTTTTAGGAAGGGAGGTCTAATGAGAACCAGCACCCCCCCCCGAGAGCTCCATCTGTTTTGGCTGTGTTCACCTTCACCGTTGTTTCCCACTGAGGGGTTCCGCCAGAGCTTTCCGTCGGGTTAACCCCTCAACGGAAAGGCAAACGGAAACCTCAGCTTCCGTTTCCCTCAACATTAAACTCAATGGTGACGGAAATCTAGCTAATGGTTTCCATCTGTCACCGTTGTGACAGGGTTTCGTCGTTTGACGGAATCAATAGCACAGTCGACTGCGCTATTGGTTCCGTCAAGAACAACGGAACCCTGTCACAATGGTGATAGATGGAAACCATTAACTAGGTTTCCGTCACCATTGAGTTTAATGTTGAGGGAAACGGAAGCGGAGGTTTCCATTTGCCTTTCCGTTGAGGGGCTGACCCGACGGAAACCCTTAATGGAAGGGCAACGGTGATGTGAACAGGCCCTTTGCTGCAATTTTCAGAAATACCACAGCAGTTTGTGATGCGATTTTGTCAAAATTGCAACATGTGGACACAAAACACTGTGGGATTCACCCTGGCAATAAGATGGGGGAGCAGACTGTCAACAAATGGAGGCAGCTGAGACCCGCATAACCCACAAAACACCTTCCAGAAAGTCCTCATATGAAGTAGGTAAGGAATATACATATATTTGTGTAAAAGCATACCTGCGTGTGCTTGTAACAGTGTGTAGAAGCGTGCCTGCAGGTAAAAGCATACCCTCTTGTGAAAGTTAACAGAAGGCAGCGTGATATCATGAGTCTGACAAGATCATAATGCTGGAGCCATTTTTACAGTGTTAGCATTTTTTGGATACTGACAAAGTGGCTCAAAGTTCACACTCCTTTGACACTGGGCTGTGGAGACCGCCCCGTTGTCAATTTACTCATCAAATAACCTACTGGGCACCAAAAATAACGTGGGGTCATATCGGAAAAACGGGGCAATTACAGGAAAAAAGTAGTTGGATTTAAGAAGGAATGAATGTATGCTGATTTTTTTTTACGTGACCAGTCTCCTTAAAAAGGAGATAAAATATGTGTATATTCCTATCTGCCCTGGAGTTAGACTAATTTTGAGCCTGGGACCAGACTGATTTCTCATATTTAGCTCTCAACATTCCATTTTTGCAGCTATGCCTTGTTTTATTTGTTAAAAGTTGTATTTTTTTCATGCCATTTTAAGGCATTTTTATAATAAAATATTATTTGTTCATCTGTACAGAGTTCAATGTATTTTTCTATTGTCATGGCTTACATCTTGTGCTTCTTCACATGGTTGATTTGATTCTTTTATTACCTTCTGGATGTATTTCTTTCTAGCTTGATGAGTTTCCTAAAGTACTATGCACTTTCTTTATGCTCGGCCCTGTGTTATCTCTGCCTCTTTATGTGAAACTATAATTAAACTTAATTTAGAAGAAAAAGTTAAGTTTGTAGTGATGATTAATATGCCATAACATTACCCTGAATATTATGTATCTAGGAAAATGTTAGGAATAGTAAGTTATGCCTTAACAACAGGCACTATCACTGGGCATCCATGGGGTCCTCGCTAGGCAACAATGGCTGTACTATCATCTAAATCAGGAAAACCATGGGCAATTAAAATACCAGGCCTTTCTCCGTGGAAATCTCTATGATCACTCTGCTAAATGCCTCAGTCCGTACTGAAAGGTTAAAGAAAAAGCTCTGATCTCTGCTGTAAAGTTGGACTGTGCCTGCAGGAGCATTTTAATGCAATGCAATTTCGCACTCAATTGGAATTCAAACTATACAATAAGGGTCCTTTTGCACGCCCAAATTTCCTGGAGCAATGATCGCGAGTATGAGGGATGAACGATCGTTAATATGATCGTTCGTTCGCGTACATTTTGAATCTCGTCGGAGCACATCCCCTATTTACACGGGGCAAAATATGCTGTCGACAAGTTAGCTTTTTTTGGCTGCATAAAAAATGTGATCAGTCGGCGGCTGATCGCTGCCCTGTTTACACAGGGCAATGATTGGAAACATGCATTCCTACAAGCGCTCCTTCACCCGATAATTGGCTTGTGTAAAAAGGCCTAAATCTGTGCCAATAGGTTATGATATTTTGAGGTGTCTGCCAGCGTTTACAGGTCTTTCTCAATGAATTAGCATATCATTAAAAAGTGAATTTATTTCAGTAATTCAATAAAAAGTTAAACTCATACATTATATAGATTCAGTACACACTGTGTGATCCATTTCCAGCATTTATTTCTTTTAAGGTTGATGATTATGGCTAACAGTTAATGAAAACCCAAAATTTAGTCTCTCAGAAAATTAGAATATTATATAAGCCTAATTTCAAAAATGATTTTTAATACCGAAATGTAGGCCTACTGAAAAGTATGTACAGTATATGCACTCAATATTTGGTCGGGGCTCCTTTTGCATGAATTACTGCATCAGTGCGGCGTGGCATGAAGGCGATCAGCCTGTGGCACTGCTGAGGTGTTATGGAAGCCCAGGTTGCTTTGATAGCGGCCTTCAGCTCCTCTGCATTGTTGGGTCTGGTGTCTCTCATCTTCCTTTTGACAATACCCGATAGGTTCTCTATGGGGTTTACGTCAGGCGAGTTTGCTGGCCAATCAAGCACAGTGATACTGTGGTTATTAAACCAGGTATTGGTGTGGGCAGGTGCCAAGTCCTGCTGGAAAATGAAATCAGCATCTCCATAGAGCTTGTCAGCAGAGGGAAGCATGAAGTGCTGGAGATTTCCTGGTAGACGCTGCGCTCACTCTGGACTTGATATAACACAGTGGACCAACACCAGCAGATGACATGGCTCCCCAAACTGACTGACTGTGGAAACTTCACACTGGACCGCAAGCAACTTGGATTGATGCCTCTCCACTCTTCCTCCAGACTCTGGGACCTGGATTTCCAAATTAAATGCAAAATTTACTTTCATCTGAAAACAGGACTTTGGACCACTGACCCAACAGACCAGTCCTTTTTCTCCTTAGCCCAGGTAAGACGCTTCTGACGTTGTCTCTGGGTCATGAGTGGCTTGACACAAGGAATGCGACAGTTGTAGTCCATGTCCTGGATACATCTGTGTGTGGTGGCTCTTGAAGCACTGACTCCAGCCGCAGTCCACTCCTTGTGAATCTCCCCCAGATTCTTGAATGGCCTTTTCTTGACAATCCTTTCAAGGCTGCGGTTATCCCTGTTGCTTGTGAACTTGTTCCTACCACTCTTTTTCCTTCCTCTCAACTTTCCTTTAATATGCTTGGATACAGCACTCTGTGAACAGACAGCTTCGTTAGCAATGTCCTTTTGTGGCTTACCCTCCATGTGGAGAGTGTCAATGACTGTCTACTGGACAATTGTCAAGTCAGCAGTCTTCTCCATGATTGTGTAGCCTACTGAACCAGACTGTTGGACCATTTAAAGGCTTAGGAAACCTTTGCAGGTGTTTTGTGTAGATTATCTGATTAGAGTGTGACACCATGAGTCTCCAATCTTCAACTTTTACCCAATATTCTAATAGACTAAATTTTGTGTTTTTATTAACTGTAAGGGTATGTTCACACGGCGGGGGTCCGTAACGGCTGAAATTACGGGGATGTTTCAGCCTGAAAACATCCCCGTAATTTCAGCCGTACCGGCATGTGCAGGCGCTTGAACGCCGCGTCAATTACGGCCGTAATTAGCGCTGCTATTCATTGGAGTCAATGAATAGCGGCTCCAATTACGGCCAAAGAAGTGACAGGTCACTTCTTCTACGCGGGCGTCTATTTACGCGCCGTCATTTGACAGCGGCGCGTAAATATACGCCTCGTGTGAACAGACAAACGTCTGCCCATTGCTTTCAATGGGCAGATGTTTGTCAGCGCTATTGAGGCGCTATTTTCAGACGTAATTCGGGGCAAAAACGCCCGAATTACGTCCGTAAATAGGCCGTGTGAACATACCCTAAAACTGTAAAACCATAATCCTCAACATCAAAAGAAAAAAATGCTGGAAATATATAACTCTGTGTGTAATTAATCTATATAATATATGAGTTTCACTTTTTGAATTGAATTACTGAAATTAACTTTTTGATGATATTCTAATTAATTGGGAAGGACCTGTATATAGGGGAAGTGAGTTATCCTAGCTTAGGTAAAACACCTACACAGTCTAGTAGGTGTCTGAATTTGGCATTTTGACAAAATGAATTATTGTTCCAAACTAAAACAATGGGAAAAGTGTTTTGTAATTACTTTTTTATTTGCTAATTGCATCAATTTCCAAGTATATTTGTTTCTCCTTAAGAGACCTTACATTGAGGTAAATTTCACAGACATACATGAGAAATAATACTACATTTTATATTGGTCAAAACTTTATAATGTTATATTGATCCTTAATAGTAACCCTCTTTTATGTCTTTTTCAGAAATGTATTACTGATGAATGCTTCTTTTTTGAACGACTAGAAGCAAACAACTACAACACCTACAGGTCTCGCAAATACAGTGATTGGTACGTGGCACTAAAGAGAACTGGGCAGTACAAAAATGGATCACAGACTTCACCAGGACAAAAGGCTATCCTATTTCTTCCCATGTCTGCAAAAAGCTGATCTCACCAGAGACGTCTTATTTAAGCAGAGAAGGAATTATATTAAAAATAGGCTGTATTATGTATATATATTTTAAATGTGATCATAAGGGATCATTCTCTTGTATGCCAGTGGTTAAAAATGAAAAAAGTATATATAATCATTTTAAAATATACCGTAAGTACACTTAAAATATTGTAAATAGGTAGCAAAACTACTAATGCTGCCCTTGTTGAGGTATTTTTTTTTTTGTTCCTGAAGTGTCAGTTAGGTCTTAACTGACCATATGCTTGTTTTACTGTGATACTTGCTAGAGGTCATTCCTGAGTTTTAGAGGTAGCTGGCAATTTTTTGTGGTACAGGGAGTAAAAAAGTCCAGAGTAAACAGCTGGGAGTGTCATCCTAGTTAAATCAATGTTGTGAAACCCTTCTTTGAATCCATAAAGTAGCAATTTAGCAATTCTGCTGGTGATCGGAGTGGTTTGGCTCGTGGATGCAAGTTGTTTAAGGTCCATCCATTCACACCTCAAGCACTCCTGAGGGCAGAAATTAATGTTGTAAGACAATGGCTTCAGACGACATATAATATACATATCTGACTTTCCAAAGGCACCAGGATGATTATGTTGCTGCCTTATGCTCAAGAGGGACTGAAACTCTGACTTAATGCCAGTCTCTTCAAGAACTTCCCGAGCCGCAGTAGCTCCTGCGTGCAAAAGAAAATAAAAACATATTTTAGGATTAGTGTAGCAGTCCAATATGTCACCAGTAAACTTGGCTATATATGATGCAGCCCATGTTACATTTATCTGATTAGTGATTCTATGAATATTTGTATTCTTTATACCTGTAAAGTCATTTTTTAAATTTTTCTTTTGTATTATATGACCAGTGCATTTGTTCACAATTTTTTTAATATAGAATTGCATAAAAAGTTGAGAAATTTTGCACATACTTCAGATCTGAAATCTGCCAGCATTCTGTGCTGGCTCAATGTCTGCACAAAGCTGTCAGTAAAGATTTCTATCCTGGTGTAATGTTTGCAACAGACACTGTATAATCATGACCTGATGTAGGAAAAGCTAACTGGGCCACTGCATTATAGGGGCTATGCTGATCTCATGAAATCTTGCATAGTGAAATCCCTGCACTAGTAAAGGGCCTGAGCAAGCCAAGTGGCACTTCTACAGGGTCTGCCCAGAAATAATGCATTCAAAATAGCAGCACCAACTGCATATAATAGGAAGTGACAAGATTCCCTTTAAATAAAGGTACTAACCAATATCTTCACCAGGATCGGACAATCCTCCTGGAAATTTCCATGCGTTTACAGTCTGAAATGTTCAAGGACAAATGTTAAATGTATTTTTTTCTGTAGTTTATTAATAATAACTCTGAAATGTGGATCTCTCATGCAATCTACACTACAAAAGGAAAACCAAATCTTCATGATGCAGAAGTAAACTGTAGTAATCTGGCAGCAAAGTTGTCTTATTATTTATGAGGACATGAGCTAATCCACGAGGCCAGACAGTCACCTCGCTCTCAACCTAAAACATGGCATTATGGTCAACAACGGCCGTCACAGGGACCTATGTAACTCAATGGGGTCGTTCACACGGCCGTTGTTTGCACGGAGCGTGTGAAGCGTCCCTGAAAAAATAGGACATGTCCTATTTCTTTGCGCTTCACGCATCCCTCCATAGAATCTGGTCCATGGGGGATGTGTGATAACGCGTCCCGCACAGGTGCACCTTGGACGTGAAAAACTGCAGTTTTTTACGTCCAAGGTTTGCAACGCTCGTGTGAATCTGGCCTTATGGGAGGCACTTTATATAAAACATTAGTGGTGTGCATGAGCAGGAATTGCCTATATACAATATAGACTACCTCTTGTGGAAGTTTATAGACTGTAATAAATGCGTATACATTGGGGTAGGGGTAAGGGGCACGGTTATTTGTGCTCTCTTCATGTAGTACATGATGACTGCTTTAGAAAACGAGATACAAGATGAAATGTGCAAACAACTTCACCAATCATTCCAAGTAGAACTAATCATAAGCTACCAAATTTGTAGTGTACAGAAGTATTTTTTATGTAGAGTTGTAAATACTACAAATATCATGTAGTTAGAATTTATAACGCTCGATTACTGGAGGTTTGTGTTTTGCAGTCTCAATTACATCTGTGTTCCTTTATTATCATCAAAGCTGTTATGTAGAATATAGTTGTTGCAATAATAAAAATAAATATTTACACACACGCACACGCATATATACACGTATATACATAAATACATACACACCCAGTATAAACCATCAGAGCTAATCAACACAAGTTAAGATGTATGAAATAAACTTTCCACCTAGATTTGCCATTCTGGAGTTTGAGAAAGGACAAGTCATGGATGTCCCTAAGGCTGATTGCACACATTGCGTAATCGTGTGAATAAAATCCGCTTAATAACCGCAGGTGAAATCCACACCTAATACATTTTGATGCGGAAATAGGTGCGTTTTATGCTGCGGATTTTGGTGCGTTTTTTTAAAACTAGTCAGATACAATTCACATTCGGAAACGCAAGATAAATTTAAATTGCTATAATTTTAAAGCCTAGAATCTTAGGTTTTAAAGTATACCAGGAAGTTCCAGCGACAATATTTGGGAGGTAACACTCATTTGAAGTCAGGGAGCAGGATAAAAAGTTTTACTTCCTGGTTCCATGTAGGGTACGAGGTGGCAACTGGGAGCTGCAAGTGAGCGCAAGAAGAAAGGAGTCTGTGATCTCTCCTCCTGTACTGCCTCCCAGTGACTCCAGGAGTGCGGTACATTTTTTTTACAAAGTTTTGAGAAAAGGCCAGGTCAACTGCTTACCAGCATCTGGATCACAGAGATGTTTGGACTTATAAGTTTTGACGATTTTGTAAATATATGTGCATGTTGGCACAGGCATAAGTGGAATGTATTAACTCTGCACATCTTGAATGTTTATTTTTAGGACTTGTGCTTCCAAGGCTCAGTTTGGGTCAAACTTTAAAGGAGTTGTCCGCTACTGGACAACTGATGACCTATCCACCAGATAGGTCATCAGTACATGATCTGTGGGGGTCCAACACCCGGACCCCGCACCGTTAAGCCGCTCCGGCTGCCTCCAGCTCCGGACATACATGCTGGAAGCAGTTGGCTCCGGACATGGAATAGCAGCCAAGCTGCAGTACTGTAGCATTGCTCTTATTCAAGTGAATAGGAGCAGAGATGCAGCTCTGCAGCACAGCCGCTATGCTATGTACGGCGCCAACTGCTTCCGGCTTTGTACATCGCACAATGGGCAATAACTTCCGTGCCCGCAGGCCACCGGAGCGGCTGATCGGTGCGGGGTCCGGGTGTCGGAGCCGCACCGATGATATACTGATGACCTATCCGGTGGATAGGTCATCAGTTGTCCGGTAGTGGACAACCCCTTTAAGCCACAAACATGAATTATTTTTCATTTTTTACAAAACATTACAGTTTGATGCAAAATTGTATAATGGCGCTGATGAGGGCTGGGTAGCATTTTCACAACGTGTAAGGTGTCTTCTTTCAGTAAATATATTGTTTTTGGGTACAACAGGTTTTTCTTTTATATTATAATTTAGGTTTTATTTGTCTTTGTCAAAAGCGTGAACATTGACTCAAAATACCAGGCAACGGAAGTGTTGAAATAAAGTTTATTAGAGAGTTGCAGAACTTTGTATTATTATAGGAGATTAATCTTTATTTATATAAGACTAGACCCACCTTTAAAGGCAGACTAGTATCCTAGATATTTACAGAAAAATGCTGCTAGTCATCTATTTAAATTGAATTAATCCGTTTTATATGTTAACTGTCTAGAATTGTTTATGAATAGTACAATGTTATTCTGAAGGGAATGCGGTTGAAATATCTTAGCTGTAGTTCTGCTCATAAGCTGCATTCTTCTTAGTGCTGGGCATCATTGCAGCCAATGTACAGTATCACGGATTATGTGCATGAATTGCAGTACAGGAGCAACCTCTGGATTAACAGTATTAAATAAATGTGATTTGTTCTATTTAAAGGTTTATTTATTGTTACAAAAATCTGATTAATATAACAGTAAAAGATAGAGAGAAGCATGGTTTTGGTACCATCAAGTCCCCTTTGGCCTTTCTCTGCCCCTTTAGGTGAAGCCCTAAGTAATTAGAGCCAGCCTGGTTGCTATTGACAACTCCATGTAAATTGCTATGTACCCCTAGCAACCTGTCTTATGAATGGCTGTTGACATAACCTGGCTATTCAGATCAACGACACTGTGCTGCCAGTAGGGAAGGGGTCAAGCAGCTTGGCTGTTAATGCTCTATTCTAACTGGCCTTATTAATCAGATTTTAAAAAAAATACTTTTTAGGTAGAGAAACTCTTTAATAATATGGTAAATATACAGACGCTGCTATGGAAAAGATTAACTGTGCCTTGTAATAGCTTTTATTTAATCACCAATATATTTAACACAAGTGACTGTTTTAAGCTATATGTAATACAAAAGTTGTAGTGTTGTTCGTAGTGCACTGATTTCAGTGATTTCACTTTTTAAACAATTAAAATGTATCTATTTAATGCAAAGAACTATACTGTGTGTGCTTTATTTTACTATGGTCTGTTTGAATAACAATCTATTTAAAAATTGTTTTACTCTGTGGCCCATTAGTCCTTATTATACATAATAATTTCAATAGATTGCTTTTTTTTTTTTTTTTTTTTATGTGAGCAGTGACATACTATACTTTTACCAATAGGCAAATAATTAAATTCATCGTTCAACTAATAACACAATATAATCTTATGTATATTTAGTAGTAATCATACTGTCTGCTCGCTTTGTCTCGGTTACTAAAAACGATCAGTTCTTACTCCATTTGTCGGAACCCTTAGGCCCTGTTCACATAGAGTTTTTTTCCAGGCAGAAAAATCTGCCTCAAAATCCCTTACGGAATTTTGAGGCAGCTTTTGACCTGCACTCTCTCTGCAGCTGTTTTTTGGGCCGCGACCATTGACCGCCGTGGGCAAAAAACACCGAAAACAGCTTTCTCTGCCTCCCATCATTTTTTGTCAATGGGTGGTCTGAGAGGGAAACGCCTGAAGAAAGTGGACGACGCTTCTTTTTACCTAGGAGTTCCTGCCTATATGCGAGAAAACTGTCCCGTACTGTAATCATGTTTTCAGTATGGGACAGTTTTCCGCAGCGAGGCAGGGACTCCTAGTGTCATAGATAACTATGACGATAGGAGCCCGGCTCCCTGCAGTGTGTTCGGTCTGGGCAATACTGCCGACATACGGACCGTATATCACGGACCGAACACGCTCGTGTGAATCTGGCCTAAGTCGTTAGTGGTAATAGCAGCTGCCACTAAAAGGATCATGGGTGCTTACTGTGTGCTGTGTTGTTATTGAGTTCAATAAGTTCAATAAGTTATGAGGAAAGATTAAAAGAATTAAACCTATTTAGCCTTGAAAAAAGACGACTAAGGGGGGGACATGATTCATTTATATAAATATATTAATGGCACATACAAAAAATATGGTGAAATCCTGTTCCATGTAAAACCCGCTCAAAAAACAAGGGGGCACTCCCTCCGTCTGGAGAAAAAAAGGTTCAACCTGCAGAGGCGACAAGCCTTCTTTACTGTGAGAATTGTGAATCTATGGAATAGCCTACCGCAGGAGCTGGTCACAGCAGGGACAGTAGATGGCTTTAAAAAAGGGTTAGATAATTTCCTAGAACAAAAAAGTATTAGCTCCTATGTGTAGAAATTTTTTACTTCCCTTTTCCCGTCCCTTGGTTGAACTTGATGGACATGTGTCTTTTTTCAGCCGTACTAACTATGTAACTATGTAATATAAAATAGTATGCAGTAAGCTCCTACACTCCCTCTTGTGGCGGCTTCAGGTAGCTAGAATGTAGAGCACATTAGTTTCTGTAATAGTTGTGGTAGGTCAATCAGTCTAATGTAAATGCTGCAGTCAGTCAGTTCACAGTTTAGTATAAATTCTGCCTCCGGTCAGTCCACAGTCTAGTGTAAATGCTGCAGTCAGTCAGTTCACAGTTTAGTATAAATTCTGCCTCCGGTCAGTCCACAGTCTAGTGTAAATGCTGCAGTCGGTCAGTTCACAGTTTAGTATAAATTCTGCCTCCGGTCAGTCCACAGTCTAGTGTAAATGCTGCAGTCGGTCAGTTTACAGTTTAGTGTAAATTCTGCCCCCGGTCATTCCAGTCTAGTGTAAATTTTGCCGCCAGTCTGTCCACATTCTAGTGTAAACACATTCTTTATTGTACATGTAATAATGTTTAATTATTTTTTTTTGGAGCCTGATGCTGTGTACACAGTAAATAAGGTTGGAAAGGGTCTGTGGGCACATTGCTATCCCACATCCTTTGCACCCAATGTAAAACCGGAAACCCCTTTAAAAAAAATCAATAGGAACTGACAAATAGCTATAACATTATAAGGCTGGGTTCACACTGAGTTTTTTGCAGGTGGAAAATCTGCCTCAAAATTCCATTTGGAAGTTTGAGGCAGATTTTCCTCTGCCTGCACGCCGATTTTCGCGGTGTTTTTTGCCCGCGGCCCGCGGCCATTGAACCACGCGAAGATAGGGCATGTCCCTTCTTTCCCCACGTGACGGTTTTACCGCTCGCGGGAGAAAACCGCCTCTGCTTCCCATTGAAATCAATGGGAAGCATTTTCGGCCGGTTTTTGACGGGTTTTGCTGAGCGGTTTCCGTGTCAAAAAACTTGTCAAAAAACTCAGTGTGAACCCAGCCTAACATTTATTCCACGGACTTAAATTTAATTAATGAAACTAAAATCAAATACATAAGACATTCCATCTCATTCCAACAATGCAATATACAGGATGATAGTTTCCAATCTTGTTGTGACTTCAATTTAGTTTCCAAGACAAAAGTTCTTTTTATTTCCTGCCAAGTATAATACTCATCGGGAAAAATGGCCAGAGTAAGGGCTGGGGCCCTGTAAAAGGATAATATTTTGTACACATTAGACAAATAAAATACTTTCCTGCAGGGATGTCTGGTCGGTTCCAGCCTTTATTGTATTGTGCTAACGATGTACAAAACTGTATGTGAAAAAGATGCTGTTTATTAGATGCATGTTGCAAAGTTGTTTAAAAGATACTATATTTAGTTTTTATTTTTGAACCTAACACGTAATTATATACCTAAATAAAAATTAAAAAAACATCAACTGTTGTTACCAGTACATTATAGAACAGAAAATGGAAAAATAAACTTTTTCAGCACCTTTATTAACAGGTCAAATTTACAAACAGGATATACACTATATGTATTGGGACACCTACTGGAGCCTTTATGACATCACATTCTATATCCATAGACATTAATATGTAGATGGTCCCTCCTTTGTAGCTAAAACAGCTTCCACTCTTCTGAGAAGGCTTTCTACAAAATTTTGTAGAATGTCTGTGGGAATTTTTGCTACTTCAACCAGAGGAGTATTTGTGAGGTCAGACTCTGATGTTGGACGAAAGGTCCTGGCTTGCAAACTCTGTTCTAGTTCATCCCAAAGGTGTTGGATGGGGTTGAGGCTCTGTGCGGGCGAGTCAAGTTCTTCCACATCAAACTCACCCAACCATACCTTTATGGACCTTGCTTTGTGCACGGGGGCAGAGTCATGATGGAACAGAAAAAGGACCTTCCCCAAACTGTTCCCACAAAGTTAGAAGCATACAATTGTCCAAAATGTCTTGGTATGCTGAAGCATTTAGATATCCATTCGCTGAAACTAAGGGGCCAGGCCAACCCCTGAAAAACTACCCCATAGCATTATCCCTCCTCCACCAAATTTTACAGTTGGCACAATGCAGTCAGGCAGGTAAGGTTCTCCTCGCATTCACCAAACCCAGACTGGCCCATCAGACCGCCAGATAGAGAAAGGTTATTAGTCACTCCACAAAACAGTCAAGTGGCGGCGTGTTTACACCACTCCGTCCGACGCTTGGCATTGAGCTTGCATGCAGCTGCTCGGCCATGGAAACCCATGCCATGAAGCTCCGGGCACGCAGTTTTTGTGCGGATGTTAAAGGGGTTATCTAGAGAACAAAAATGTTCTCTTAAACACTTATTCAATACATAATAAATCACTTTGTAATATACTTTATATTTAGTTTCTCAAACATACAGTCTGTCGGCACTGCGGTCACGTGATCTGTTCTTTTTGTAATTTTCCTGTTAGTGATGACGCGCCGACACCGCTAGACGTGACATTGAAGTTCTTCCTCATTCACCTGCTGTCGGCACATCAGTCACCATGTGACCGAAAGGGGCTGTAGCTGATTAGAAAACCAAGCCCCCTACATAAATACTTAATTGTGCCTGTGCAGTGTCTAAGTGACGTCGGGAATCCCCCATGTTCATTCAGTACTGGAGAATGCCGGTACTATAGAAGTCACTAACATTACTGGACAGTGGCATCATTGACTTCGCCAGCAGCGAAATGCACGAAGAGAGTCGTCCGCCACAAGGGCTGTGGGCATCGGCACTAACAAGGATTCAATGGATGCTAGCAAGAAGTTTTACATCTGACATCTATTTCTTCTGTGGAGGTAAAGGACTAAATGGAATGTGGCACATTCAGGATAGAAAGGGCAGAGGACTAAAGGAGGAAGGGCAGAGGGATTTCTTGGGGGCGGAGATAACTTTGATAAGAGTAATGAAAAGCATCATGAGACATGTTGGATAAGAACTAAAGAATAACTCAATGTCCTGCCTAGAACCAGGAAGTAATACAGCGTGTAAGTGGAGATAATGGTAGGAACTTTTGGAGTTATTGTTTTGGATGAAAATAAATGTGTAAATCAATGTTACAGGTGTTTGGTGAACTTTTTTTTTTCATCGCCGTCGGATAACCCCTTTAAGGCCAGAGGAGGTTTGGAACTTTGCAGTTAAGTCAGCAGAGCATTGGCGACTTTTATGCACTATGCGCCTCAGCACTTGGCGGCCCTGCTCTGTAACTTTAAGTGGTCTCCCACTTCGTGGCTGAGTTGCTGTGGTTTCTGAAGCCCTCTACCTTGCAATAATACCACTTACACCACAGACACCTGTGATAATTAGTTTGCCAGGTGTGCCCAATCAAAGGAAAACTACTAAAGAATGACGTTCCACATTATTAAGCAGGCCACAGGTTTCAAGCAATATGGGAAAGAAAAAAGATCTCTCTGCTGCCGAAAAGCGTGAAATAGTGCAATACCTTGGACAAGGTATGAAAACATTGGATATTTCAAGAAAACTTAAGCGTGATCATCGTACTGTGAAAAGATTTGTAGCTGATTCAGAGCACGGACGGGTTCGTTCAGATAAAGGCATAATGAGGAAGGTTTCTGCCAGACAAATTAATAGGATTAGGAGAGCAGCTGCTAAAATGCCATTGCAAAGCAGCAAACAGGTAATTGAAGCCGCTGGTGCCTCTGGAATCCCACGAACCTCAAGGTGTAGGATCCTCCAGATGTTTGCAAGTGTGCATAAAGCTATTAGTCGGCCACCCTAAAACAATGCTCACAAGCAGAAACGGTTGCAGTGGGCTCAGAAATACATGAAGACTACATTTTCAAACTCTGTTGTTTACTGATGAGTGCCGTGCAACCCTGGATGGTCCAGATGAATGGAGTAGTGGATGGTTGGTGAATGGCCACCATGTCCCAACAATGCTGCGACGTCAGCAAGGAGGTGGCGGGGTCATGTTTTGGGCTGGAATCATCGGGAGAGAGCTGGTAGGCCCCTTTAGGGTCCCTGACGGTGTGAAAATGACCTCTGCAAAGTACGTAGAGTTTATGACTGACCACTTTCTTCCGTGGTACAAAAAGAAGAACCGTGCCTTCCGTAGCAAAATTATCTTCATGCATGACAATGCACCATCTCATGCTGCAAAGAATACCTCTGTGTCATTGGCAGCAATGGGAATAAAAGGAGAGTAACTCATGGTGTGGCGCCCATGTTCCCCTGACCTCAACCCTATTGAGAACGTTTGGAGCATCCTCAAGCAAAATATCTATGAGGGTGGGAGGCAGCTCACATCAAAACAGAAGCTCTGGGAGGCTATTCTGACATCCTGCAAAGATATTTAAGCAGAAATTGTCCAAATACGCACAAATTCAATGGATGCAAGAATTGTGAAGGTGATATCAAAGAAGGGGTCCTATGTTAACATGTAACTTGGCCTGTTAAGTTTTTTTTATTGAAAGAGCTTTTGATTTCAGTAAATATGACCTCCTGATGCTGCAAATTCAACAAATTACCATTTTAGTTCTCTTTACAACCTTTAAAATGTTTTGAACTCTGTTGTGCATAATAATTTGAAACAGTGCATTTTGAGTTTTTTACTTCTAAAAAAAAATCTGTTATCATTACGAAATTTGTTCAATAAAACTCCAACGGTTGATGGCTTGAAGATTATGCTGACTGTCATTTGCATCGACTATTTAGGAAAATCAGAGAAAAATAACATTTGCATAATAATTTGGAATGCGGTGTAAAGCAAGAGAAAAGCAAGAGACTTTAATACATGAACAATAAATTTGATCTACAACATCAAGCAAGCTGTCCAGTGAAGAGCAGATGCCCAAGAATCAAAATTGGAAGTTGATAAAGTTGTGAACTTGTCTTAAGTAGATATATATTTTGGGGCAGCCGCAGACCATATGAAAAAGGTGCCTGTAAAGGATCTGCCAGGCACAACTTCTGTTTATACGCCCATTGGTAATCAGTCTGCACCTGAGTCTATGTCTCTGAGACTGACTCCATCTTCCACCACTCAGGATGGCAGGCTTAGGAGTGGGAGAGCCTATCGCAGCCTGGCCAGACGGAGCTAGCTCCCGCCCTCTGTCTATTTATACCTGCCTTTCCTGTTCCTCCTTTGCTTGTGATTCTTCTCGTGTGGTTTCCTGGCCCAGCTACAGCTTCTGACTATTCGATCCTGCTCCATACTGACCCTGGCT
This sequence comes from Rhinoderma darwinii, assembly GCF_050947455.1. Lineage (NCBI taxonomy): Eukaryota > Metazoa > Chordata > Amphibia > Anura > Rhinodermatidae > Rhinoderma > Rhinoderma darwinii. The sequence goes on along the minus strand of NC_134687.1, from coordinate 155,249,160 downwards.
TACTGACTACTCTCCTGCTCTGCGTTTGGTACCTCGTACACTCCTGGTTTGACTCGGCTCGTTCACCACTCTTGTTGCTCACGGTGTTGCCGTGGGCAACTGCCCCATTTCCCTTAGCTTTGTGTACCCTTGTCTGTTTGTCTCGTGCACTTACTGAGCGTAGGGACCGCCGCCCAGTTGTACCCCGTCGCCTAGGGCGGGTCGTTGCAAGTAGGCAGGGACAGAGTGGCGGGTAGATTAGGGCTCACTTGTCCGTTTCCCTACCCCCAGCATTACATAATCACAAGCCCATATACCTAGTCTACCCTGGTCCCTGACACTACTATGGACCCCCTTGAGACCCTGGCCCAGCAAATGCAGGGTGTCTCCCTACAGGTCCAGGCCCTGGCTCAGAGGGTCAACCAGCCTGACGCTACCATGGTAGTGCCCCCCACCTCTTGAACCCCACCTCAAGCTGCCTGACCGGTTCTCAGGGGACCGGAGGACTTTTCTCTCCTTTCGGGAGAGTTGCAGGCTCTACTTTCGCTTAAAGCCTCACTCCTCAGGTTCTGAGAGCCAGCGGGTGGATATAATTATGTCCCGGCTCCAGGAAGGGCCCCAAGAGTGGGCCTTCTCCTTGGTTCCTGACGCCCCGGAACTTTCCTCCGTTGATCGTTTCTTTTCTGCCCTCGGACTAATTTATGACGAGACTGACAGGACTGCCTTTGCCGAGAGTCAGCTGGTGACCTTACGTCAGGGTAAGAGACCTGTTGAGGAGTATTGCTCTGACTTTAGGAAGTGGTGCGTAGCTTCTCGGTGGAATGACCCTGCCTTAAGGTGCCAGTTTAGGTTGGGTCTGTCGAACGCCCTGAAAGACCTGCTAGTTAGCTATCCCTCTTCTGACTCCCTAGACCAGGTTATGGCTTTAGCGGTACGACTTGACCGACGTCTCAGGGAACGACAACTTGAACGTTTTTGTGTTTTCCCCTCTGACTCCCCCATGATGCCTCCCGAGGTCCCGTTGCTTCGCTCTTCCACGGAAGACTCGGAGGTACCTATGCAACTCGGGGCCTCCGTGTCCCCCCGACAACGTAGAGCGTTCCGCAGGAAAAATGGTCTCTGCTTCTATTGTGGGGATGACAAGCATCAAGTGAACACCTGTCCTAGGCGTAAGAATAGGCAGCCGGAAAACTTCCGCGCCTAAGTGATCATCGGGGAGGTCACTTGGGCGCACAGGTATTTCCCGTAAATATGAAACGTAATAAAATATTGCTTCCCTTTCAGGTCTCTTTTGGTGGTAGGTCTGCTACCGGCAGTGCCTTCGTGGATTCAGGGTCGTCTGCTAATATCATGTCTGTGGAATTTGCTATGTCTCTAGCTATGCCTTTGATTGATTTGCCTAAACCTGTCCCGGTAGTGGGTATCGACTCCACTCCTCTTGCTAATGGTTATTTTACACAGCATACCCCTGTTTTTGAACTCCTTGTTGGCTCCATGCATTTGGAGCAGTGTTCTGTACTGTTGATGCAGGGATTATCGTCCGATTTGTTTTTAGGCCTTCCCTGGTTGCAGTTGCATAATCCCACGTTTGACTGGAATACTGGGGAGCTTACCAAATGGGGTAATGAATGCTTGACGTCATGTTTTTCTGTTAATTCTATTTCTCCCCCTGAGGAGGTGATCACGCTACCTGAGTTTGTTCAGGACTTCGCTGATGTTTTCTCTAAGGAGGCCTCCGAAGTGTTACCTCCTCATAGAGAATACGATTGCGCTATCGAATTGGTACCAGGAGCTAAGCTCCCTAAGGGTAGGATATTTAATCTTTCTTGTCCCGAACGTGAAGCCATGTGAGAGTATATCCAGGAATGCCTGGCCAAGGGTTACATTCGCCCCTCTACTTCTCCGGTAGGTGCTGGCTTCTTCTTCGTAGGGAAGAAGGATGGTGGTTTTAGGCCATGCATTGACTACCGTAACTTGAATAAGGTCACTGTAAGGAACCAGTATCCCCTTCCTTTGATTCCTGATCTCTTTAATCAGGTTCAGGGGGCCCAATGGTTCTCTAAGTTTGATCTACGGGGGGCGTATAACCTTATCCGCATCAAAGAGGGGGATGAGTGGAAGACTGCGTTTAACACGCCCGAAGGTCATTTCGAATACCTCGTCATGCCCTTTGGGTTGTGTAATGCTCCTGCGGTCTTCCAGAATTTCATAAATGAGATTTTAAGAGATTACCTGGGGGTATTTCTTGTAGTGTACCTTGATGACATACTGGTGTTTTCCAAGGACTTGTCATCCCACATTGAGCATGTCAGGAAGGTGCTCCAGGTCCTTCGGGAAAACAAACTGTTTGCGAAAACCGAAAAATGTGTGTTTGGGGTACAGGAGATACCATTTTTGGGTCAAATCCTCACTCCTCATGAATTCCGCATGGACCCCGCCAAGGTTCAGGCTGTGGCGGAATGGGTCCAACCTGCCTCCCTGAAGGCGTTACAGTGTTTCTTGGGGTTCGCTAATTATTACAGGAGATTTATTGCTAACTTCTCGGTCATCGCTAAGCCTCTTACGGACCTCACTCGCAAAGGTGCTGATCTCCTCCACTGGCCTCCTGAGGCTGTCCAGGCTTTTGAGGTCCTTAACAAGTGCTTTATCTCGGCCCCGGTGCTGGTTCAGCCCAACCAAATGGAGCCATTTATCGTTGAAGTTGACGCATCCGAGGTGGGAGTGGGGGCTGTCTTGTCCCAGGGTACCAGGTCCCTCACCCATCTCCGTCCCTGTGCCTACTTCTCCAGGAAGTTTTCGCCCACTGAGAGTAACTATGATATTGGCAACCGCGAACTCTTAGCCATTAAATGGGTATTTGAAGAGTGGCGCCACTTCCTGGAGGGGGCTAGACACCAGGTAACGGTCCTTACCGACCACAAGAATCTGGTTTTCCTAGAATCTGCCCGGAGGCTAACCCCGAGACAAGCTCGATGGGCGCTATTTTTTACCAGATTCAACTTTTTGGTTACCTATAGGGCTGGGTCTAAAAATGTTAAAGCCGATGCACTGTCACGTAGCTTCATGGCTAGCCCTCCTTCGGAGGAAGATCCTGCTTGTATTTTGCCTCCTGGTATAATCATTTCTTGTATTGATTCTGATTTAGTCTCTGAAATTGCGGCTGATCAAGGTTCAGCTCCCGGGAACCTTCCTGAGGACAAGCTGTTTGTTCCCCTGCAATTCCGGCTAAGGGTACTTAGGGAAAATCATGACTCCGCACTATCTGGTCATCCAGGCGTCCTGGGTACCAAACACCTCATTGCCAGAAACTATTGGTGGCCTGGGTTGCCTAAAGACGTTAAGGCCTACGTCGCCGCTTGTGAGGTTTGTGCTATGTCCAAGACTCCCAGGTCCTGACAAGCGGGCTTACTACGCTCTTTGCCCATTCCCCAGAGACATTGGGCCCATATCTCCATGGATTTTATCACCAATTTCCCTCCATCTCAAGGCAAGTCGGTGGTGTGGGTTGTAGTAGACCGCTTCAGTAAGATGTGCCACTTTGTGCCCCTCAAGAAACTACCCAATGCCAAGACGTTAGCTACCTTGTTTGTCAAACACATCCTGCGTCTCCATGGGGTCCCTGTCAATATTGTTTCTGACAGAGGGGTACAATTTGTTTCATTGTTTTGGAGAGCCTTCTGTAAAAAGTTGGAGATTGATCTGTCCTTCTCCTCTGCCTTCCATCCTGAAACTAATGGCCAAACTGAGAGGACTAATCAATCTCTAGAACAATATTTAAGGTGTTTGATCTCTGACTGTCAATATGATTGGGTCTCATTCATTCCCCGCGCGGAATTTTCCCTTAATAACCGGGTCAGTAACTCGTCAGGGGTCTCCCCCTTTTTCTGTAATTTTGGGTTTAATCCACGGTTCTCCTCCGTTTCACCTGGTAGTTCCAACATTCCCGAGGTAGATGTCGTTTATCGGGAACTGTGCACAGTCTGGGCCCAGGTTCAGAAGAACCTAGAGGCGTCCCAGAGCGTACAAAAAACTCAGGCTGATAGAAGACGTTCTGCTAACCCCTTGTTTATGGTCGGGGATCTGGTGTGGTTATCGTCTAGGAACTTGCGCCTTAAGGTCCCGTCCAAGAAGTTTTCTCCCCGGTTTATTGGGCCGTATAAGGTCATTGAAGTCCTCAATCCTGTCTCCTTCCGACTGGAGTTGCCCCCATCTTTTCGAATACACGACGTGTTTCATGCCTCCCTCCTTAAACGCTGCTCCCCGTCCTTGGCTCCCTCGAGGAAACCTCCTGTTCCCGTTCTCACCCCTGAGGGGGTGGAATTCGAGGTGGCCAAGATTGTGGACAGCAAGGCTCCCTCCAGTACCTGGTCCATTGGAGAGGATACGGGCCTGAGGAGAGGACTTGGGTACCCGCCCGGGATGTTCACGCTGGGGTATTGGTCAGGAAGTTCCACATTCGTTTCCCCAATAAACCAGGTCCACTTAGAAAGGGTCCGGTGGCCCCTCATAAAAGGGGGGGTACTGTAAAGGATCTGCCAGGCACAACTTCTGTGTATACGCCCATTGGTAATCAGTCTGCACCTGAGTCTATGTCTCTGAGACTGACTCCATCTTCCACCACTCAGGATGGCAGGCTTAGGAGTGGGAGAGCCTATCGCAGCCTGGCCAGACGGAGCTAGCTCCCGCCCTCTGTCTATTTATACCTGCCTTTCCTGTTCCTCCTTTGCTTGTGATTCTTCTCGTGTGGTTTCCTGGCCCAGCTACAGCTTCTGACTATTCGATCCTGCTCCATACTGACCCTGGCTTACTGACTACTCTCCTGCTCTGCGTTTGGTACCTCGTACACTCCTGGTTTGACTCGGCTCGTTCATCACTCTTGTTGCTCATGGTGTTGCCGTGGGCAACTGCCCCATTTCCTTTAGCTTTGTGTACCCTTGTCTGTTTGTCTCGTGCACTTACTGAGCGTAGGGACCGCCGCCCAGTTGTACCCCGTCGCCTAGGGCGGATCGTTGCAAGTAGGCAGGGACAGAGTGGCGGGTAGATTAGGGCTCACTTGTCCGTTTCCCTACCCCCAGCATTACAGTGCCTCTGGGGGCATTGCACATAGTGAAGTACATGTATCTATTTTACCTAGATAAGCAACTTGTTGGCACGCCAGATTTAAGGGAGGATTACAGTTTATTTAGGTGGTGTAATACAGTTCATCGAGGATAGGGATTTATGGAATGCCCTCTCCAAGGCAGAATGAGCTTGCCTAAACAGGACTCATTAATTTTTTTTAGCAAGAGTGAAGTTCTCGAAACCATCAAAAAGGGATACTTTTAAGATTCAGTTGGATATGTCTATAGAAGGTAAATTATGGTAAAGAGAAGGCAGCCAGGGGTAAAAAAAAGGATACTTAAAAGACCCTGGAAAAAATTCGGTTGAGGACTTAAAAGGAGTTGTGCCATCAAAAGAAATGGCAATAAATAAACTTAATATACATATTAGAGTAATTTTGTAAAGTATTGTTATTAAAAAAAACAATGTTTTCTCACAGAAATATGGTAATTATCTGCTGGTAATAAGCACCCCTCGGTGTTCAAATGTATAGGTCTCTGCACGTCATTCTAGAGAATGTCAGATGTGCATGAACAGTACAATACAGTTAAAGAAACAGGCATATCTTTAAGGCTAGACATATGCCTTACTTCTTCACCTCAAAGTACACAGACTTCAAGCAGTGAGGGTTAAAGCCATTAGATAACCTCCTCACCAGTCCATACTGCTCTACTCCTTAACAGGGACAGAGACAGGGGCGTAGCTAAAGGCTCATGGGCCCCGATGCAAAGGCTCTTCTTGGGCCCCCCCAAACCGCTCATGGCCGATGGTCCGCAGCTTTCAGCTGCATCGCTGGGTCTCCTAAGTGATCCAACAATGCAGCACTAGCAGCCAGGGGCGTCACTGAGGACTTAAAACACATGGGGAAATAGCCCCAATACATATGTGCCCTCCCCCAAAAAAATGTGTGCGCGTATGAATATGTGTACGCATATATAAATATCTGTGCGTATATATATATATATATATATATATATATATATATACATATATGTATATATACAGTTAAGTCCAGAATTATTTGGACAGTGACACAAGTTTTGGCATTTTAGCTGTTTACCAAAACATATTGAATATACAGTTATATAATCAATATGGGCTTAAAGTGCAGACTCTCAGTTTTAATTTGAGGGTATTCACATCCTAATTTGAGGAAGGGTTTAGGAATTACAGCTCTTTAATATGTAGCTGCCTCTTTTTCAAGGGACCAAAGGTAATTGGACAATTATCTCAAAAGCTATTTAATGGGCTGCATGGGCTATTTCCCTCGTTAATCCATCATCAATTAAGTAGGTAAAAGGTATGGAGTTGATTCCAGATGTGGCATTTGCATTTGGAAGCTGTTGCTGTGAACCCACAACATGAGGTAAAAGAAGTTCCCAATGCATGTGAAACAGACAATCGTTAGGCTGAAAAAAATGAAGAAATCCATCAGAGAGATAGCACAAATTTTAGGAGTGGCCAAATCAACTGTTTTTTACATTCTTGAAAAAAAAAAAAGAGCGCACTGGTGATCTCATGAACTCCAAAAGGCCTGGATGTCCACGGATACAAGTGTGGTGGATAATCGCAGAATCTTTTCCGTGGAGACAAAAAAACCCTTCACAACATCTACCCAAGTGAAGAACACTCTCCTGGAAGTAAGTGTATCAGTATCTAAGTCTACCATAAAGAGAAGACTTCATGAGAGCAAATACAGAGGGTTCACCACAAGGTGCAAACCATTAATCAGCCTCAAAAATAGAAAGGCCAGATTAGACTTTGCCAAACAACATGTAAAGAAGCCAGCCCAGTTCTGGAACAGCATTCTTTGGACAGATGAAACTAAGATCAACCTGTGCCAGAATGATGGGAGGAAGAAAGTATGGAGAAGGCTTGGAATGGCTCATCATCCAAAGCACACCACATCCTCTGTAAAACATGGTGAAGGCAGTGTGATGGCATGGGCATGCATGGCTGCCAAAGGCACTGGGTCACTAGTATTTATTGATGATGTGACTGAAGACAGAAGCAGCCGGATGAATTCTGTAGTATTCAGGGATATACTTTCTACTCAGATTCATCCAAATGCAGCAAGGTTGATTAGATGTAGCTTCACAGTACAGATGGACAATGACCCAAAACAGACTGCGAAAGCAACGCATGAGTTTTGTTTTTTTAAAAGGCTTTATTTTCAAAATTTTGGTGTACAAAACACGTACAAATATACAAACAGTACAAAATAAAGATAACATTACTATAGTATCCCCTGAATAACCCCTGTCAGACACTAAACAAGCTAAGTGCAGACCTTTAGCCTGTAACTCAAGAACTACTAGAGAACAGTGGTCTCCGACTAAACTAAACCCTACAACACCAAAACAGTCCCGAGACCTGACTCCCATATCTGGGAAATATTGTTGCAAACATATCACATATCAAGCTAAAACCACGCCCACCCCACTACTATACGGGAACATCAAGGCATACATTTAAAAAAACTGGCATAGAAATCTTAGCCATACAACTGAAAACATCAGCACAGACTCTTTTACCATAATAGAATGTTTCAATCAGGAGGGGAAGCAATTCCAGGAGCACGTGGCGCTGCCTCTGCCCATTCCAGAGCCTCAGCCGAGGACATAAAAAACTTTGAAGTCGGGCCGTCATTCACTCTCAGTTTAGCAGGATATAACATGCCATATTTATATCCCTTCTCCCGTAGCTTCTTACGGACATCTGTAAATTGAACCCGCTGCCTTCGAATGTTAACTGAGAAATCCGGATATATGGAAATCCATTGGGTGTTGTACAGGATAGTCCCTTTTTTCCTTGCCGCTTGCAATACAGCATCCCTGTCTCTGAAGTGTAAGAGTCGTGCGAGCAAGGGACGTGGAGGTCCACCCGGAGGACCCATCCTTGCAGGGACCCTATGGGCTCAATCAATGGTGAAAAAGGCAGAAAAGTGTTTCACATCTAGGGTATCTTTCAACCATTGTTCCATAAATTTGACCGCATCCGCACCCTTAGACTTCTCCGTTAAGCCCACAACCCGTATATTGTTGTGGCGAAGACGGTTTTCAAAATCATCCGCTAGGTCAGCCGAAGCCAATACCTGTCTCCTCAAATCTGCAACTTGAGCCGGAATAGGGCGCAGAGTATCCTCCACCTGAGCTTGGGGATTTTTGTGATAATTGCACTCCAGCATCCATATCATCCAGGCAGTCAAATGGTGGATCTCCCATTACAGAATCATGATCAGAGGGGGGGGGGGGGGACGGACGGACATAGCATCCTGCCAAGGATTTACTCTTTCCTTTTTTATCTCCATTTCCTCCCATAGTAGCAGCACAAAGTTCCAGAACAGTCTCAAACTGTGGGGACACAGGGGAGTAGAGAGGAGTAGAGGGCCAAGCCAGCAACCCTTATATTGCAGCACAGCAGCGTGTGCGTCGGTACAGCAGGGGTCTCAGTGTATCCACACGCCTAAGTATGCAGCAGCAGCTGCCTCCCTATCAACAGAGGGAAATGCAGCTAGTTCAAAACCCTGAGGCTGGGTTCACACGAGCATGTTACGTCCGTAATGGATGGAACGTATTTCGGCCGCAAGTCCCAGACCGAACACACTGCAGGGAGCCGGGCTCCTAGCATCATAGTTATGTACGACGCTAGGAGTCCCTGCCTCTCCGTGGAACTACTGTCCCATACTGAAAACATGATTACAGTACGGGACAGTTGTCCTGCAGCAAGGCATGGACTCCTAGCATCGTACATAACTATGATGCTAGGAGCCCGGCTCCCTGCAGTGTGTTCGGTCCGGGACTTGTGGCCGAAATACGTTCCGTCCTTTACGGACGTAACATTCTTGTGTGAAACCAGCCTGAGAGGGTTTCCAGGGCAATTCGTCCACAGACCGTATCTTGAGACAATGGGAAGGGGGAGGCCCCGCCGCTCACCTACCTCCTAGCCCGACAAAGACCCGGTGGATTTGGCAATGTTCCAGTTCTCAGGGCTCCACAGCCGACACCCTGCACCTGCAGAAAGCACCAGGGAAGAGACGGCACCTTGTCAGTCGTTCGCGCCTCCAGCTCCTGTCAGCCGCACACCACGCGCCAGCCGGAAGTACTAGCCCACACTCCATTCCCGACGGTAAGATCGTGTATGCCGGTCCACACCTCAAATCTTCGCAGTGGCAGATACCGGAGGGTAAGTGGTCACCTGTCCCCGTTGTGAGGTGTTAAAAACTGCAGGATGGATGCGATATTCGCAGGATTAGGAGTCAGGGAACTCGGGAGCTCAGTGAGGCACGTCTGCTCAGTCAGACATCCGGCAACGCCCCAACCCAGGAGTTTTTCAATGCAAAGAAGTAGAATATTCTGCAACGGCCAAGTCAATCACCAGATCTCAACCCATTCGAGCATGCATTTCACTTGCTTAAAGGAAAGGTGTCGCGAAAAAAATATTTTTTATATCAATTTGCTTTTAGTGTTTTATTAAAATAAATTGTATTTATTTGTGTGTTTGTGTTTGACTTTTTTTTTTCTAACTTTTTCTTCACTATGGGGGCTTCTATTTTTTTTTCATCTCTATATGTGTCGATTAACGACACATACAGAGATGGAATACGGCACATACATCCCCATAGAGAATGCGAACGGGAGCCGTTCCATTCACTGTGGTGTACGCCATCTGTGTGGGAACGGCGCACGCGACGCTCCCACACAGTCCAAATGGAAGGTCTTCGGCCGAACGACATCCGCCGCCATTTTCTTGTGGACCGGAAGCCGCGGCCGGACAGTAAGATGACTACTTCCGGTCGCGGCTTCCGGACATGTTATTAGAAGCAAGCACTAGGAGCGGACGGACCGGAGGCAGCGGCGGCGGCTGGAGCAGGTAAGTTATGTTTGTGTATGTGATGTGTGTGTATGTTCGTGTTTTAGTGTGTGATTACCACTGTATGCAAGCCTACTACACTGTGTATTCGCTCAAAAAATGGCGGCACACAGTGTAGGAGGTTTGAACATTCAATCCCCTCCTTTCTCCTGGCACTAGCCAGGATAAAGGAGGGGGGATTGTTTGAGGACGCTAGAGCGAGTGTGTCTTCTCAAATTTTGCAGCATAAAGCAATGTGGTTGCTTTACCACATGCCAATGCTGCAATTTTGGGAATTGCTCCCTCTAGTGACCAGCACAGGGAAATGTTATAAATTAGAATCTAATTTATAATATTTCCTGACTTGTGAAAACCTTAAAAAATTACTAACTAAAAAAAAAAAAAATTCCCTTTAAGACAAAACGTAAGGCAGAAAGACCCACAAACAAGCAACAACTGAAGACAGCTGCAGTAAAGGTCTGGCAAAGCATCACAAAGGAGGAAACCCAGCGTTTAATGATGTCCATGAGTTCAAGACTTCAGGCAGTCATTGCCTGCAAAGGATTCTCTACAAAGTATTAAAAAAAACACCACATTTTATTTATGGTAATGTTAATTTGTCCAATTACTTTTGAGCCACTGAAATGAGGAGGCTGTGTAGAAATATGATTGCAATTCCTAAACGTTTCACAGGATAATTTTTTTCCAGCCTTTGAATTAAACCTGAAAGTCTACACTTCAATTGCATGTCAGTTGTTTAATTTCAAATCCAATATGGTGGCATGCAGAGCCCAAATCATGAAGATTGTGTCACTGTCCAAATAATTCTGGACCTCATATATATATATATATGAAACAGCATATCTATAGCAATATGACCCTATAGTTATGGATAGGATTAGACACAGTGGCTCAGCAGACAGCATCACACATTATAGGATTAGATACAGTGGCTCAGCAGACAGTATCACACACGATAGGATTAGATATAGGGCCCAGCAGACTGTATCACACATGATAGGATTAGATATAGGGACCAGCAGACTGTGTCATCACACATGATCGGATTAGATACAGTGGCTCAGCAGACTGTATCACACATGATAGGATTAGATATAGGGCCCAGCTCGCTGACATTGCAGCTCCAGCGCTCGACCTAGGAAAGGTAAGTATAAGAATTATTTTCCTTTTTTACGTGTCTAATTATTTTTGTGCGCTTGTGTTTTTTTACAAGTTCGGTTGTTGGACTACTTCAGATTCGAGGACTACTTCGATAACTGCGTTTTTTTTATTCTCAAGAAAATGGATAAATGAGGGTTGTGTGTGGGATTTTTATTTCAATTAAATATTTTATCTATGTCTTTGTATTTGTTTAAACTTTATAACTACAACCTTAGTAATAGCTGCTGGCTGATTGACAACGCCCATTACTAAGGCAGCTCTTAATGTTAGACATGAAGAGGCTAACACTAATCCCCATTATTACCCTGGTACTCACCGCCACCAGGGTTACCGGGAAGAGCCAGGTACGATCCAGTACCCGACCATCTGTAGTGACGGAGTTGCACTGGGGCGGCCGCAGGTTGGTATTATTAGGCTGGGAAAACCCCAAAACAGTGGCCCTTTCCGCCAAAACAACGAAACCCGTTCACAACGGTGACAACGGAAACCATTAGCAAAGTTTCCATCACCATTGAGATCAATGGTTATGCAAACGGAAGCTAAGGTTTCCTTTTGCCTTTCCGTTGAGAGGTTAACCCAACGGAACCCCTCAACGGAAGGGCAGCGGTGATGTGAACAGGGCCTTAGGTAGGCTTAGATACAGGGTCCAGCAGACCGTAATATTATGCACTATAAGATTACTGTCTGCTGGGGCCCTGTATCTAAGCCTAACACATGGTAGGCTTTAAAGGAATTGTCCAGTCCCTAAACATTGATGGCCTATCTTCAGGATAGGCCATCAATAGCTGATGGGTCGGGGTCCGACTCCCGGGACCCCCGCCAATCAGCTGTTTTGAAGGGGGTGCATAGCTCGTACGACCGCTGCTTCCCCTTCATTTCCCTCACTTGCTCACACTGTGAATCACGGACACGTCCGTGTGAGAAGGTGCCAGGAATGAAGGGAAAGTAGCACTCGTACGAGCTATGCACCCCCTTCAAAACAGCTGATTGGCGGAGATCCCGGGTGTCGGACCCCGACCCATCAGCAAGACAGTAATAGTAAACTTACCCTCCTCTTCGGCCGCAGTGGAGGTCCTCACTCCATCAAGTGTCGGGATGTTGAGCGCAGCGCATAGTGTCGTGACGTTATGCTCTGCGCACAGCACTGTGACGTCAGAACCTCCGCTGCGCTCCGGAAAGTATTGTCAGTTACTATAGTAACAGGGGCCCGTGTCGTTTATTACATAGGCCCCAGTTACTATAGTAACTTTTCATTGATGTGGTGCGGGGGGCCGCGGGACCCCCTGGCTTCGAGGCCCGGTCGCAATTGCGACTCCTATAGTTATGCCACTGGACAGAGATAAGAACTATCATTCAGCACAAGCAGTGAAGTGTTTATCTAATGGCTTTTTTCCTCACTGCTTGCAGACTGTATACCTCTTAGGCCTCATGCACACGAACGTATTTTTTCCCTCCCGTAAATACTGGCGTAAATACGGGTCCTTGGTCACACGTATTCGACCCGTATTGCACCAGTATTTACTGACCAGTGTCCGTAAATACGGGTCCGGTGTCACCAGTATTCCACCCGTATTTACGGGCACGTTTTTGCTGCAAAATTGCACTGCGCTAATGGGCAGCGCCTTTTCTCTATCAGTGCAGGATAGAGAGAAGGGGCAGTCCTTTCCGAGGTAAAAGCAAAATAAATTCATACTTACCCGGCTGTTATCTTGGCGACGCGTCCCTCTTTCGACATCCAGTCCAACCTCCCTGTATGACGCGGCAGTTCATGTGACCGCTGCAGCCTGTGATTTGCTGCAGCGGTCACATGGGCTGAAACGTCATCCCGGGAGGCCGGACAGGGAGTTCTGGGTAAGTATGAACTTTACACGTTTATTTATATTGTGATCGGTAGTCACTGTCCCTGGTTCTGAAAGAGTTACTGCCGATCAGTTAACTCTTTCAGCACCCTGGACAGTGACTATCCACTGACGTCGCCTAGCAAACGCTCCCGTAATTACGGGTGCACACACGTGGTCACCCGTAATTACGGGAGCCCCATAGACTTCTATGGGCCTGCCCGTGTCGTAATTACGGCCTAAAATAGAACATGTTCTATATTTTTGAACGGCCCGGGCACCTTCCCGTAAGCATACGGGGAGGTAACCGTGGCCAATAGAAGTCTATGGGCCCATGATTACGGGAGTTTTTACGTTCGTGTGCATGGGGCCTTACTGCCCATGCTGGGCTTTCTTTCTCTGTTTGTTTCACTGATAAGAGCAGAAGCTACACGTTTAAGGCTTCGTTCCGACGTTGTCGGAGCTTTCTGTCAGAACGGAGCCCTGACAGACACAAACGGAAACCAGAGGTTTCCATCACCATTGATCCGGTGCCAATGGTTTCCGTTTGTCTCCGTTGTGCAAGAGTTCCGTCGTTTTGACGGAATCAATAGCGTAGTCGACTACAGTATTGATTCCGTCAAAATGACAGAACCCTTGCACAATGGAGTCAATTGGAAACCAGATCTGTCACCATTGAAATCAATGGTGACGGAAACGGAAACCTCTGGTTTCTGTTTGTGTCTGTCAGGGCTTTGTTCCGGCAGAAAGCTCAGACGGAACGGAGCCCTAGAGCAGATGTGAACAAAGCCTAACAGAGCTTTACTAGAATGACATGCAGATACAATTGAACACCAGGGGGTGCTATTACAAGCAGATAAATTACATATTTCTGCAAGGAAACATTCTTTTTAACAACAATACTTTACTAAAATGTATATTGAGTTTATATATTGCCATTTCTATTGATGGCACAACACTTTTAAGCTTTTTTGGGATCAAAACTCAAACCAGTCTAGGGAGCATCCTAGATGTTTGTTCCTCCATGTAGGGTTATTAGTAAACCCCTGCCTTGATAATGGAGGTAGTTTAACCCCATGATAACTGGCTAATTATATCATTATACTGGTGATGCCCAGATAAATATGTTATTTAATATGTTAGTTAACTCTTTGCTGCATCACTTTGTGGTAATGCCCATAGTAAAAGATGGCCATAATAAAAGACGCCCATAGATATCGGAAAGAAAAAACTGCCATAACCACAATAGGTTGTTTTAGCCGTGGTCAGCTGAAAGTTTTGTACAAGTTAAACACAGAAGTGGGTTGTGTGGAACTATGAGACATCTGCTGAACACAAGTGTGGACAAGTTTGTTTTTTTCAGCCATCAAAAAAACATCTGTTGAAGTGTTTGTGGGCTTGCTGTGAGTGATGAACAACTATTCTGCAATATGTCCTTTTTTATTGGTTGACAATGCCGGTTAGATGGTAATGGTTTGCAGGCTAACAATGAGATTGTTGGTAACAAATGATTGTTCTTACATTATACTGTATCATATAAAAGAACATTGTTATGCTCATTGGAGTGTCCTTCATACAACCGCTTGTCCATACAGACCAGTCATCTGATCTGGCCATCTCACATCTAATATACTAATATGTTCTTTCTAAGAGGACCTCTCAGATTTTCTGACATGCCTGCTTTTCTAAATACTTTTATTCCTTTTGAAATAACAATGCTGGAGCATCTTTTGTTAGAAATCTGCATTTTGGTATTCCTCTGTTATCCCTTCTTGAAATGTTTGAATAAATTGACAACTAGGTGTTATTTGTCATTCAATGCTGACAGTGTCAGATTGTATAGTGGCACACCCTATTGACAAGGGAAAGGGTAATGCCCATTTTTTCATACATTTCCAGGAGGAATAACAAAGGAAACATGTTCCAGCATTGTTATTTTATAGGAAATACAAGTTTTAACTAAAACTGAGATGTCAGGAGAGCTGAGAGGTCCTCTTTAAAGGGTTTTTCCATCAGGCAAGTGATGGCATATCGCTATGATATATCATCAGCTTGCGATCGGTGAAGGTCCAACTGATTGGAAAATCGCTGAGTTTTAAGTACAGTAAGGGTCCTATTACATCGGCCAACATGGGCCGTAAAAACGAGTGCAGATCAACGAAACAGCTCATTGATCGGCGTTCGTTTGCTCCTTTCACAAGGAGCTATGATCAGTTATGTATGGGGATGAGCAATTGTTTCTACGATCGCTCGTCCCAATGATGTCCGTCATGTCGGCAGCACATCTCCCTGTTTACACAAGGAGATGTGCTGCCGACAACTAAAATATTTTCTGCAGCATAAACGATACGATCAGCTGATAAAAGCGCGTTTGCTCTTTCATCGGCCGATCGATGCCCTGTTTACACCTGTTCATATGAACGCTCGTTTTCCCGATCTTCGGGTCATGTAAAAGGGCCGGGCTTTTGGTGTGTCTGATACAGACCCATTGTTATACAAATATGTGACAGTAATGCAAAATGCACAGATAGAGCAGACTGTGCGATTGTTGGTGTTGGAATAAAACTTAGAGGCTGGCCACTGGCCCTCTTGAGCTGGCATTTGAATCCACTTAATACTGGGAACTGTAGTTGTCACATGCCTGACTCACATTTCTAGTGAAAATGGTAGGGTTTTAGGGGTTTGGGTCAGACTCTTTTTTTTTTTAACTCTCTTCTTACTTTCCACACAGTGACATCAACTGGATCAGGCGATTACAATGACAACCCAGCCCTTTACCTTGAGAGGGAACTGAAATAATCAGTTCTTTGTTTATAACACCTCTTAACAGAGCTGTCATATTGAGCACGGTGTTCCCAAGTACAGAAGCCGCTGCTGGGGAAAACTGTGATGTCATTGATGAGGTCACAGGGATTCCCTGTGGCATAGCGGGCTGGAGGGCATGCAGAGAAGATTTGCATCTTCACTGCATGTTCCTGTACACAGAATACTGTTAACAGTGATCTAATGGGCTTTTACACTTATAACACTGGTATCAGTGATCTGTATATAGGAACATGTAGGGAACGCACAAATCATGAGCCAAATAGTATAAAATAAATAAATGTAAACCAATTTGAAATAAGAAAATAAATAAAATGAGGAAAAAAAACCCAAAGTTTTACCCTAAAAATAAAAGTGCACCCCTCTCTGAACCCACATGTACCAGAAGTAGACCTGCATGACACAAATGAAATTAGCATGGGCGTCGGGTGCTCATACATTAATGCATTCATGTCAAGGCACAGCATCACTTTAAAAACACCTGGTGGTCTCTGTTGCTGTGTCTGCGGTGGGGATGTGGCCCAGAGCCTATAGGGCTTAGCTTGGCAGCTGGGATGCTGTTGGGTTGCTCATACTGCAGGTGCTGGGTTTTGTTGCGGCACTGGTTGCCACACTGTACTTTACCTAATATGTCCTTTTTTTTTTTTTTTTGCTTAGCAGCAATAGATTGATGTAATAACTGGATGTGTGAACCTGATCTTTTTTTTGTATATACTTCATAACTGTGTTTTGTTTATTGTCCAGATACGGCAGCACAGATTGCTCTGTGTCTGTGCTGCAAGCTGCGTGGGCTCCTGTAGACATTAAGCTCTAAAATATTTGGTTTACTTTGATCAATGGCACTTAGGCTCAGTCTGTATTTAATTAATGAATTTACATACCTTATTTCTGTCCTGGACAACCAATACTTTCCCAGAGACTTCATCCAAAACAGCACCTGGAAAAAATGACCGTTTACATTTTGCTCTTCTACGTAGTACTGGTAGCAACAAAAATCATACAGGCTTGTATTTAGGCTTACAGATTGGACAGAATTGTTTTCGCCTTTAGACTGGTTTCACACTTCACTTTTTATGTGTTTTTAACATGCGTTTTTTTTTGGGGGGTGATTAATTGTCATTGAGAGATATAGGAGATTATCTATCAAAACAGAAAAACGCATGTTAAAAACGCAACAAAGACGCACAGTGTGAGCTAAGTCTTAAGGCTATGTTTCCATGGTATGCTGCTGAAAAGTCTGCAGCTTATCTGACACCTAACCCACAGGGAAATCCGGGCAAATATTCACTCCAAATGGTGTGTGGATACTTGTCCAGATTGACTTCTGCAGAAAAAAGGCTGACAGGAAAAGCCAAAAACAAACTACATTAACTCTCTATTATTATTAGTATTATTGTTATACTGCTCTGGCCATTCTCCGTACAGCCTGCCTCCTGTGGACTGTTCACAGGAGGCCGTCTGTAAATAGACCAGCCGGAAGCCCAGGGACGGGTTGTCATGAAAGCACCACGGGAGGCGAGTATAGTCTTTTTTTTTCTTTTCTTTAAACTTGGAAAATAATAATTTTTTGGGGAATTGGCATTTGTTGTGAAATTTTACTACCCCATTAATCTCAGTGGGGAATGTCCTAAACAAATCTGCAATGACTCCGCAACATTAATTGACATACTGTGGCTTTAAAATCCACACAGCAGGTCAATTTCTGAAAACATTTTCTGCAGTTTTTTCTCGCAGAGTGTGGATGACAAGTCTTCAAATTTCATCCACTTTGCTGCTACTGTAAGGGTATGTTCACAAGGCAGCCTCCGTTACGGCTGAAATTACGGAGCTGTTTTCAGGAGAAAACAGCTCCGTAATTTCAGACGTAATGGCATGTTGCAGGCGATTTTCGCTGCGTCAATTACGGACATAATTGGAGCTGTTTTTCCATGGAGTCCAGGGAAAACGGCTCCAATTACGTCTCAAGAAGTGACAGGCACTTCTTTGACGCGGGCGTCTTTTCTACGCGCCGCTGTCTTTTGACAGCGGCGCGTAAAAAAAATGACCATCGGCACAGTACATTGTAAAACCCATTCAAATGAATGGGCAGATGTGTGCCGACGCTTTGGAGAAGTATTTTAGGACGTAATTTGGGGCTAAAACGCCCGAATTACGTCCGTAAATAGGGTGTGTGAACCCAGCCTTATACTCTGCAGATTTTCCACCTGCAAATCTCCACTGAAAATCTGCAGGGTATTTGCTATGTGTAAACACACCCTAACGTGTCGAACATCTAGAAAAGACTGTATTAGTACAGTAGCATAATACTGTGACAGTTCATTTTAGTAACACTAAAGCAACACCTAGTGGGAATGCTCCTAGAATTGCTAACTACGGAAAAATTAGGCTAATTTATTTAGAGGCGCACGCTTCTTAATAAATTAGGCCAATCTCTGGTCAATCGTGCTCAAGAAAATAAAATAAAATTGCGCCATAACCTACGCCAGTTTCTGGCGTGAATTCGGATACATTTTTTGGACTGCGTTTGGCCCTGCCCCTTTCTGGTAAGCCCCACCCATTTTTTTTAAAGAAAAGTGCTGTGAGTGGCAGAAACGGCACAAAAGTTGCAATTTGTGACCGCAAATTGCCATTTTTGTGCCATTTGTGACTTTTCTACGCCAGAAAACTAGTGTCTTAAAGTTAATTAATTCCCCACATTGTTGATTTTACCGTTAAATGGGGAAAAACATCACTAAAACATCCAAACTATAGAATGCTGTGATTTAATTAAATCACCTGAAAGTAACAACTACACAGCACAAAGAAAATAGACTGCACGACCAACTGTTTTGTCCGTGTTTCCCGTGTTATGCTTGCCTCTGTTCATTGAATTAAAAACACCTTTGTCCTGTGTATCTGCTTATACCTTTCTTCCATGAGCACTGAGCACCATTGACTAAAGGTTTTTTGGACCACAAATCCCAGCAAGCCCACAATCCTGTGATGTCACAAGTGAAGGTAGTGGCAAGAGATGCGGGCGGATATGCTTGACCTCCAGTCTCGACAGGACCAACTCCTCCAGGCGTTGAACATTCTTGCACGTGGGCAGGAGGCACAAGCTGCTGTTCCTCCTACTACACCTCCTGGCAATATTGATCCTCAGACTACACCTCTTGGCGGTATTGACCCACGTGTTTCTTTGCCACTTCCTGACCGCTATGATGGAGAAGCAAGTACCTGTCGTGGTTTTCTTAATCAATGCCAGATCCACTTCTGCCCGTATGCTAGGACATTTTCGTCTGATGGCGCAAGAGTCGCTTTTATCATCTCTCTCCTCACTGGCAAGGCTCTTGCATGGGCGAACCCTATCTGGGAGAGACAGGGACCAGAGACTCGTGACTTCCCTGCCTTCCTCCGGACTTTTTGCATGGTATTTGAGGAACCTGGACGGGTCTCATCTGTAGGGACCTCTTTGATTAACCTGCGCCAAGGAGACTCCTCCGTGAGTGAGTACTCCATCCTCTTCCGCACCCTGGCGAGAGAGCTGTTATGGAACAATGAGGCTCTGGTGGCTGCATTCTGGCATGGACTATCTTCCAGAATTAAGGACGAACTTGCCGTCCGGGATCTGCCGTCTACCCTGGATGACCTCATCCTTCTGTCTGCCCGGATTGATATACGGATCCGTGAACGCTTCCAAGAGGTTCGACGGGAGCCCTTCCTACTCTGGTCCCTACTTTGCAGCAACCTCTGCTGTCCTCAGATGTCGATCCTCCTAAAGAGTCTGTATAAGTTATCTACCCAAGAGAGATAACGCAGACGCACATCTGGACTCTGTCTTTATTGCGGTATCGGTGGCCATCTTGTGCGCCTGTGCCCCCAAAAATCCCAAAACCTAGGGTTGCTAGGAGTGACAACCTTGGGTAAAGATATACTTCCGTCTAAATTGTCCATGCCTGTGACCATAGTGTCCGGTGAGAGAACGCATCAGGTCTCTGCGTATCTGGACTCTGGATCTGCTGCTAATTTCATCCGCAGTGATCTGGTGGACCTTCTGAAATTGCCTACCACCCCTCTGGAGAGGCCGTTGACAGTTTCCTCAGTGAATGGACTACCTCTGCCAGACCCTGTTATCGCTGTGACCAAGCCGCTGAGGCTCCAAGTGGGAGCCCTTCACTCCGAACTTTTGTCTTTCTTTGTCCTATCCAAAGCTATTAACCGTGTGTTGCTGGGCCTGCCTTGGGTCTGACTGCATGCACCAGTTCTGGACTGGAACTCTGGAGAGGTTCTCCAGTGGAGCCCTGAGTATCAAGGTCGTTGCCTGGTGCGGATTCGTTCGGCTCTGCCTTTGCTGCCTCAGTCATTGGCAGGATTGCCGAGTCATTATGCTGAATTTTCGGACGTCTTCAGCAAGAGGGAGGCGGAGACATTGGCTCCACATCGGGCGTATGACTGCCCTATTGAACTGATTCCTGGTGCATCCCTTCCCCGTGGTAGGGTATATCCTCTCTCCTTGCCAGAGACTCTGTCCATGTCCGCCTATGTGAATGAGAACTTGGAGAGGGGCTTTATACGAAAGTCTTCCTTCCCGGCAGGAGCCGGGTTCTTCTTTGTCAAAAAGAAAGATGGCTCTCTTCGTCCTTGCATCGACTACCGTGGTCTCAACCAGATGACGATGAAGAATAAATATCCGTTGCCACTGATCTCTGAACTGTTTGATCGTATACGTGATGCAAATTTTTTTTCTAAACTAGACCTGCGTGGGGCATACAACCTAGTCCGGATTCGCCAGGGTGATGAATGGAAGACTGCATTTAACACCCGTGATGGACACTTTAAGTATCTAGTAATGCCCTTCGGCCTTGTAATGCTCCCGCGGTCTTCCAGGGGTTTGTGAATAACATTTTCCGTGACCTCCTCTATGTTTGTGTTGTAGTCTACCTTGATGACATCTTGATTTTTTCTCCAGATCCTATAACGCACCAGAGACATGTCCGTCAGGTTCTGCTACGGTTAAGGGAGAATCGTCTGTACGCCAAGTTGGAGAAGTGCGTGTTTGACAGAGATGCGCTACCCTTCCTTGGCTACATCGTCTCGAATTGAGGTCTCGAGATGGATCCTGAAAAGGTAAAGTCTCTGCCCTGGAGTGGCCATGCCCTCAGGGCTTGAGGGCCATACAGCGCTTTTTGGGATTCACTAATTTTTACAGGCAGTTTATTCCGAACTTCTCCTCACTTACTTCTCCCATCTCTAACCTTACTAAGAAGGGTATGAACGACCAAGGTGTGGACTCCCGAGGCAGAGTCCGCATTCAATAGCCTGAAGAGTGCCTTCACGTCAGCCTCTATCCTCCATCATCCGGATGTCTCTCTGCAGTTCTCATTGGAGGTGGACGCGTCCTCTGTCCATGCTGGTGCACTCCTGTTCCAGAGAGTTCCCAAGGGAAAGTCAAGGGTATGTGGATACTTCTCTAAGCTCTTCTCTTCTGCAGAACACAACTTCTCGATTGGGGATCGGGAGTTACTGGCCATCAAATTGGCCCTGGAAGAATGGAGACATCTATTAGAGGGCGCAGCCCATCCGATCCTGATTTTTACAGACCACAAGAATCTGACCTACCTCAAGACGTCCCAACGGCTGAACCCTCAGGCCAGGTGGCCAGGTGGTCACTGTTCTCTACAAGGTTCCAGTTTGAGCTCCATTATCGCCCGGCCGACAAGAAAGTGAGGGCTGATGCCTTGTCCAGGTCTTTCGAGACGGAAGACAGCTTGGAGACTCCTCAGAATATTATTGCTCCGTCTTGCATTATCTCTGTCAATCCCCTGCAAGTTGGGGACATTCCTCCAGGGAGGACTTTTGTGCGTCTGGCTGATCGTGGAAGAAGCCTAGATGCAGTGCTGTCCGGGTGGTGGTGGACTGATTTTCGAAGATGGCCCACTTCGTTCCTCTGACTGGTCTTCCTTCTGCTCCTCAGTTGGGCAAGTTATTTATCCAACACATCTTCCACCTGCACGGTTTGCCGCAGCATATCGTGTCTGATCGGGTGGTTCAGTTTACCTCGAGGTTCTGAAGAGCCCTCTGCGGACTTCTTGGCGTGAAGTTGGACTTTTCCTTAGCCTACCTGTAATGACGGGGTAGGGAGACAGACAGGTGAGCCCTAAGACGTATCGCTAAAGCCATAACCTGATCTAGAGAGTCTGAAGAGGGATAGCTAACTAACAGGTCTTTCAGGGCGTTCGACAGACCCAATCTAAACTGGCACCACAAGGCAAGGTCATTCCACCGGGAAGCTACACACCACTTCCTAAAGTCAGAATAGTACTCCTCAACGGGTCTCTTACCCTGACGTAAGGTCACCAGCTGACTCTCGGCAAAGGCAGTCTTGTCAGTCTCGTCATATATGAGCCCGAG
The DNA here is from genome assembly GCF_050947455.1 of Rhinoderma darwinii. NCBI lineage: Eukaryota > Metazoa > Chordata > Amphibia > Anura > Rhinodermatidae > Rhinoderma > Rhinoderma darwinii. Next base: position 155,226,997 of record NC_134687.1, on the reverse strand, counting down.
AGCAGAAAAAAAAAGATCAACAGAGGAAAGTTCAGGGGCGTCAGGAGCCAAGGAGAAGGTCCATTCTTGGGGCCCGTCCTGGAGCCGGGACATAATTATACCCACTCGCTGGCTCTCAGAACCTGAGGAGTGGGGCCTTAGACGGAAATAGAGCCTACAACTCTCCCGAAAGGAGAAAAAAGTCCTCCGGTCCCCTGAGAACCGATCAGGCAACTTGAGGTGGGGTTCCAGAGGTGAGGTGGGGGGCACTACCAGGGTGGCATCACGCTGGTTGCCCCTCTGAGCCAGGGCATGGACCTGTAGGGAGAGGCCCTGCATTTGCTGAGCCAGGGTCTCAAGGGGGTCCATAGTTGTGTCAGGGACCAGGGTAGAAAAGGTATATGGGCCTGTGATTATGTAATGACGGGGTAGGGAGACAGACAGGTGAGCCCTAATCTACCCGCCACTCAGTCCCTGCCTACTTGCACGGCCCGTCCTAGGCGACGGCGTACAACTGGGTGACGGTCCCTACGCTCAATATGTGCACGACAGACAAACAGACAAGGGTACACAGAAGCTAAGGCAAATGGGGCAGTTGCCCACGGCAACACCGTGAGCAACAGGTGTAGAGAACGAGCCGAGTCAAACCAGGAGTGAACGAGGTACCAAACGCAGAGCAGGAGCGTAGTCAGTAAAGCCAGGGTCAAAATGAAGCAAGGTCAATAATAATAGCAGGAGCAGCAGAGCCAGGAAACAGGATAGAATCACAGGCAAAGACAAGCAGGAAATGAAGGTATAAATAGACCGAGGGCAGGAGCTAGATCCGTCTGGCCAGGCTGTGATAGGTTCTCCCACTCCTGAGCCTACCAGCCTGAGTGGTAGCAGATCGAGTCACTCTATCAGACCAAGGAGCAGACTGATTAACCACGGGCGTCGACACAGAAGCTGTGTCTGGCAGATCCTTTACACTACCATCCTCAGTCTAATGGTCAGGTCGAGAGGATCAACCAGATTTTGGAGAACTACCTACGCCACTTCATCTCCAAGCAGCATGATTACTGGGTGCAGCTGCTTCCATGGGCGGAGTTCTCCTACAATAATCACACCAGCGAGTCTACTTTGAATACACAGTTCTGCATTGTCTACAGCCAGCACCCATGAATTCCTCTCCCGGTGCCTGATACTTCCGAGGTAACAGAAGCTGACTCCACATTTAGAGACTTTTTGCAGATCTGGCAGCAGACGCGATCCTGAATCCTAATGGCAGTGGACCCGCATGAAACGGAAGGCTGGCACAAGGAGAAGAGAGCCTCCTCGGTTTCTTCCCGGCACTAAGGTCTGGCTGTCGTCTAGGAATATCCGACTGAGGGTGCCGTCATGCAAATTTGCCCCCAGGTTCCTCGGACCATTCGAGATCCTGCAGCAGATCAACCCTGTCGCCTACAAGCTTTGGCTGCCTCCTACCCTCAGGATTCCCAACTCCTTCCATGTCTCCCTCCTGAAACCAGTGATCCTGAACCACTATTCCAAGACTCCCAGCCCTGCGGTTGCCTCCAGGGGCCCTTCGGTCATCTTTGAGGTCAAGGAGCTCTGGGACACCAAAAAAGTGAGAGGAAAGACCTTTTATTTGGTGGATTGGAGGGGGTTTGGTCTTGAAGAGAGGTCTTGGGAGCCAGAGGAGAACCTCAATGCCCCTGCTCTTTTGAAGAAGTTTCTCTCTCGCTCTGTTCCCAAGAAGAGGGGGCGTAAGAGAGGGGATACTGTAACGTCCGTGGCTGCAGGCTGTCAGCTCTAACCTCCCCCTGACAGCCGCAGCCACGAGTCGGCAAGCGCTGGCTCCAGCCTCCTGCTCAGGAGACACCAGCGCTCGCGTCCACTCACCTCAGCCGGATCCCGTAGGGTGCACGCTCGTGCCCGCTCTTAAAGGGGCAGCGCGCACCGGACTCCTTGATGAACTTTGACCCGTGAGTACCCTGGACTATAAGAGGGGTCCAGCCCCTTGCTTCTATGCCTGAGCGTTGTTGTGTTCCCTAGTTTGTCTATGTGATGGCCTCCTAGTGTGTTTCCTGTTCCTGTCCCAGTTCAAGTTCCTTTTATTTCCATACCATCCTGGTCGAGCACTGTGTTGTGCCAAAGTCGTGTCGTGCTGTTTCCACGTCTGACCTGCTTCACCTCGCCTGACGTCTACCTGCTGCCTAGTCCACGCTGAGCCTACCTTGCTACTGTCCGAGCTGCCACAGGTACCCTATACGAACTATTGACCTTGCCCTGCACCCTGTTGGCCAGCTGCCTTACCGCCAAGGCGGTACGGTCCAGTGGGTCCACCGACCCTTCGTGACACTGGGATAGGATCCCTGTGCATTCTGGAGCGATGACGTCACTGGATCGCGCCGGCCTATGCAAGGATTCTGTCTTGGCGCCTCATAAGCTGCAGGACTGAGAAGACTGTGGAGCTGCATTCTTCGCGGAAACAGAGCTAGGTGAGTACGTCTTTATTATTTGTGTGGGGGCACCCTGGCACTAGCCACAAAGGGGGGAGTGTGTGGCACTATCCACAAAGGTGGGAGTGTGTGGCACTATCCACAAAGGGTGGAGTGTGTGGCACTATCCACAAAGGGGGGAGTGTGTGGCACTATCCACAAAGGGGGGAGTGTGTGGCACTATCCACAAAGGGGGGAGTGTGTGGCACTATCCACAAAGGGGGGGGTGTGTGGCAATATCCACAATATACACAAAGGGGGAAGTGTGTGGCACTATCCACACAGGGGGCTGTGTGTGGCACTATCCACACAGGGGGCTGTGTGTGGCACTATCCACAAAGGGGGCTGTGTGTGGCACTATGCACAAAGGGGGCTGTGTGTGGCACTATCTCCAATGGGGGCTGTGAGTGGCATTAGCTACAAAGGGGGCTGTCTGTGGCCCTATCTACAGGCAGGGCCAGCCTTAGGATAAAAGAGTATAATGGCCCCACACAGTATATTGCCCCACACCGAATAATGCCACTTTAATGCCCCCAACACAGTATAATGTCCCCCAAGTGTCCCCACAAAGCCTTGGAGGCCTGGGAAGTGAGTGTTGGTTGGTTTTCACTTACCACTGGTTGCTCCTTCTCTGCTTCGGTCCTGGCGCTGCACTGAGTCTGACATAATTGCATTGTAATGTCACATGACACGTCACGTGTCACTTTCAGAGCAGCGCCAGCAGCGGAGCAGAGAAGAACCGCTCGGGCCGGAAGGCAACTGCAGAATAGTCGAGCCGGTTTTAGACAAAGTGAGGCCCTGGGCAAAGATAAAAGTGGGGCCCAAATGCTGAATTATTGTATCAATAATGCAGTCAATTCAGAAGGCGGTGTGCAGAGAACTGCATGGCAGATTTCTACCGCATCTAGGGGTGTTGCAAGCCCCAAAGCATATGTCCTCCCTCTCTCGCAAAAAATAACAATAAAAGAAAATAATTATATATATATATATATATAGTGACTGAATAATACCACCACATCATAACCACATAGTGACTGAATAATACCCCAATACTGTTACTAAATAATACCCCCATACTGTTACTGAATAATACCGCCACACCATAACCATCGTGACTGAATAATACCCCTATACTGTTACTTAATAATACCTCCACACCATAACCACATAGTGATGGAATAATACCCCCATACTGTCACTGAATAATACTGCCACACCATAACCACATAGTGACTGAATAATACCCCCATACTGTTACTGAATAATACCGCCATACCATAACCCCATAGTAACTGAATAATACCCCCATACTGTTACTGAATAATACCCCCACATCATAACCACATAGTGACCGTATAATACCTCCATACTGTTACTGAATAATACCTCCACACCATAACCACATAGTGACTGAATAATACCACAATACAGTTACTGAATAACTTGTAGATAGTGCCAGACAGCCCTCCTCCCTGTATAGTGCCACACAGCCCCCCCTTGTAGATAGTGCCACACAGCAATCCCCCAGGTTTTAGATACACAGCCCCCCGCTTGTAGATAGTGTCACACAGCAATACCCCCACCCCCGTTTTAGATACACAACCCCCCCTTGTCGATCATGCCACGCAGCAATCCCCCCCCATTTTAGATACACAGCCCCCCTTGTAGATAGTGCCACACAGCACTTCCCCGTTTTAGATACACAGCCCCCCAAAAAAATATTTACTAACCCAGCCCCGTTCCCGAGCTCCACTCCACGGCCCCCAGACAAGACACATGCACAGAGCAGAGTGATGCAGTGACGTCATCACGCCGGCATGCACAGGGACTCTGTCCCAGTGTCTTATAGGCTGCAGGCCTAACGTGGCCTGCAGTCTATACTATTTAACTGTATCTGCGTCCTGAAGACGCAGATACAAGTGAATGTAGCAGTCGCTAGCACCGGGCCACCGCGATGCTATTGACGCCACTGGGACGACCAGGACCATAAATGTTATGTGCCAGGTTAAGGGGCGCCTTCATGTCTTGAGCCCAGTAGCAGCCGTTACAGGGCCCGCGGCACTGCGGGTGCTTCAGAAACGCAAGGGAAGGGGAGCCAGCGCAGCATATCCCAAAGGCCGGTCCTGTTTACAGGGGGCACTGTGGCATTATCTACAGGAAGCATTGTGAGGCTTTATCTACTAGGGGCAATATGGGGCCCCATCTATTAGGGGCACTGATTGTGCCACTACTACGCAAATTTTTTACGCAGTAGTGGTCAGCACATATCGCCTAGCCATAGTGATACAGTGAGAATACAGTAAAATGACAGAACCCTTGCACAACGGAGACAAACTGAAACCATTGGCACCTGATCCGTCACCATTGAAATCAATGGTGATGGAAACGGAAACCTTTGTTTTCAGTTTGTGTCAGTCAGGGCTCCGTTCCGACGGAAATCTCAGACAGAACGTAGGAACGGAGCCCTGACGCAGATGTGAATGAAGCCTCACAACGCACAGCTATCATTTGTTTAGTTTCAATTGATGTTTTTGTTTCTTGTATTGTCATTGACACATTGTTGCCAATATTTTTATGTACCTTTTCTTTTCCAGATGTACTACTGTCTAACTTTATTACTCTAGTTGTCCATTTATATCTTGTTACCTATTGAAAGCTCTATCATATCTTTTACTTGATTATGTATTGACTTCTTCTGTTTATGTCTCTTAATAAAATTGTTGCTTTTTTTTTTAAAAACAAAATAAGGCTGTCTAGACAACTCATAGTAAATGCCTCCATCTTTGACATATGTTCAGATGAAACATCATGTTTTGTTAATAACAATTACAGCTCAGTTTATGACAGAAAAATATAAAGTACAGTTTACGGAAAAAAGAACATGTAGCAACATGTCTGTCCTAGTTTTTTCTTGAGTTGCTGCCCTCTGCTGGGCAAAAACACTAACAATTTGTATTATATTCAGTAATGAAACGATAATTAGGTGCCAGTTTCTGAATTAGAAATGCATGGTTTTGCTCACACCAAGTTTTGAACTCCATTTAACACCATTGTTTTTTCTAAGAAATAAAAAATGCAAAAAAACAACATGTATTTTAAAAATAATGTAAACTATTTGCGTCTGCTCTTTTTTTTTGGAGATTGTCAATTGTCAGCGCTATGTAACTGCATAAATAGTAGTTGAGAAATAAAATATTTTCAATTTCTATGTACGGTTCTAGTGGGTACTATGCAGTGTTGGAGCCTCTGTTACCCACTCACATTGTCCAGAAGACCAAAGAAATCGCTTAAGGCCTGTTCAGATCAGCGTTCGGTTTCCGTTGATGGCTTTCGCCAGACCTTTCTGTCGGAGGAACCAATCAACTTAAAGAGGCTCTGTCACCAGATTTTGCAACCCCTATCTGCTATTGCAGCAGATAGGCGCTGCAATGTAGATTACAGTAACGTTTTTATTTTTAAAAAACGAGCATTTTTGGCCAAGTTATGACCATTTTTGTAGTTATGCAAATGAGGCTAGCAAAAGTCCAAGTGGGTGTGTTTAAAAGTAAAAGTCCAAGTGGGCGTGTATTATGTGCGTACATCGGGGCGTTTTTAATACTTTCACTAGCTGGGCGCTCTGAAGAGAAGTAACATCCTCTTCTCTTCAGAACGCCCAGCTTCTCAGCGTTTGCAGGTAAGTCGATCTTACCTGCAAACGCTGATGCTGCTGCAGAATCAACTGTAGCCTCTGGTGCCGATGTGGCCGTCACGATGCAGGACCTGTGAGTGACGTCACAGATCTGCACTGCCACAAGCTGGGCGTTCTGAAGAGAAGAGGATGTTACTTCTCTTCAGAGCGCCCAGCTAGTGAAAGTATTAAAAACGCCCCGATGTACGCACATAATACACGCCCACTTGGACTTTTACTTTTAAACACACCCACTTGGACTTTTGCAAGCCTCATTTGCATAACTACAAAAATGGTCATAACTTGGCCAAAAATGCTCGTTTTTTAAAAATAAAAACGTTACTGTAATCTACATTGCAGCGCCTATCTGCTGCAATAGCAGATAGGGGTTGCAAAATCTGGTGACAGAGCCTCTTTAAAGGCAAACGGAAAACATAGCTTCCGTTTGCATTACCATTGATTTGAATGGTAATGCTTCCGTTGCTAATGGTTTCTGTTTGTCTCAGTTCCGTAACATTTTCGTTTTTCTTACAGAATCATACCTATTGATTCCGTCAAAACAACGTAACTGTTACAGAACGTAGCCAAATGGAAACCATTAACAACAGAAGAATTACCATTGAAATCAATGGTAATGCAAACGGAAGCTATGTTTTCCGTTTGCCTTTAAGTTGATTGGTTCCTCCGACAGAAAGGTCTGGCGAAACCCATCAACGGAAACCGAACGCTGATGTGAATAGGCCCTTAGAATATCAGTATTGATGGCTCAACCTGGATCATATTGAGATCCTGTTACGCGTGCCTCTCAGCCAATCACTACGTGCACAGAGGCACGTCTAATTTACATACTGAGTTGGAAGTGGGAGAACTGAATGCACCCACTGATATGTTTTACTTAGCGTAGTGTGCCCTAAACTGTGGCTTTTAGGTCCACTGTTGTGACCATTAGGGCTCATTCACACTTGCATATTTCATTCAGTATTTTGCATCACTGTTTGTAAACCAAAACCAGAAGTGGCACATAAACAGAGAAAAAGTAGAGAAAGATTTGGGAAAGGGCATGCTGCAAATATATATTTCTGCACTGTGTCCTAAATTTCAGGTGGATGTTTTCAGCAGTGTGTGAATCTGATTTAAAAAAATTCACATTTAGGGTAAGTTCACATAGGCGCATACGCTGTGTATCGGTACGCAGCGTAACCGCCCTGTTGCCCGCAGAGAATTCCGCCCGAAAAACCGCACCAAATTGTGGTGCAGCTTTACGTCCGGAATGTCTGATGCGGAAATCCTGCAATGAAAAAATGAAATAAAATATGGATATACTTACCGTGGCGACGCGTGCCTCCAACGTCCTGCATCCCTGGGATGACGTTTCATCATGTGACTGCTGCAGCCTGTGATTGGCTGCAGCAGTCACATGGGATGAAACAGCATCCCAGGAGGCCGGCCTGGACTGAGAAGCACAGAATTCTGGGTAAGTATACGATTTTAATTTTTTTTCCTGAGTTGCGATTTTTGCGGTGGAATCGCAGATTTTGTGCCGCAAAAATCGCAACATCTGCTATTTGTTGCAGGTTTTACCCTCCCCCCCCAATTTAATTCAATGGGGAAAACCTGCAACAAAAAAGCAGCGATTACGCAAATACAATTGACGTGCTGTGGATTCAAAAAGCGCAACGCAGGTCAATTTCTGAGCGTTTTTTCCTGTTATCGTTTATGCAGCGTTTGGAAGAAATTTGTTCAAATCTCATCCACTCTGCTGCTACTGTATTATGCTGCAGATTTTTTGCAACACAATCAATTGTGGAAAATCCGCAGTATTTACGCGATGTGTGAACCTGAAGATTTTCAGTGTGGAAAAAAAGCATTGAAAATATGCAACAATTATGTCATGCTTGAACTTGAGATAATAACAGGGACGGACCCATGAAAACCAACTAGTCTTTGAAGGGAGCTTCAAATAGAAAAAAAACTGCCATTCTGTGGTTCTGCTCCGTCAGAGCAGCAAAACAATAGACTAAATGGAAGCGCCGGTTGCGTTGCACCATGGACACCACCGGCAGCCGACGGAACCCATTGACTTTAATGGCTTCCGTCGAGGTGTCCGTGGTTTTACCAGAATCAATAGCGGTATAAACCGGCCATAATTGAAGATTGAATTTAAAAGTATGTCTCAATGATTTTTCTAATAAAAGTCGGTATGACGGCATGGTGGATAACAAGACCTCTGGATTAGGGCTACACAGGTAAACCCATGATAAACTTAGAAATTACGGAGTTCTCTATTTTGGGTGTAGCATAACATGAAATGGTGAATGAGATATGAAGCTAACCTGCAACTCCTACTTGGTGTGTGGCATATACAGGCAGCTTGTTTGGACCATCCTTTAGCCAGAGAGTCATCGTGGACGCGTCATTTTCGGCATGATGAAATGTAAATCCTTCGGAGGCAGCATAGGTTATCAGTCCGCTTAGCATGATGGGGATGTGCATCCACACTGCAATCCTGCCTTCTTCTCTCCATCTTTTAATAGCATCTAAAATTGGAAACTTGCAACTGAGTTATTTCTATTATGGCTGCATATTTTCATGGATACTGGACAAACAAATCTAAAACGTATACCAAGAGCTGATGATATCAACGGGAGATAAGACAGAACTATTGAAAATCAGAGTCTCTCATTGGAAATATACACAATGATATTCGGATCATTCACACACTCTAGTCAAAATTTTTGCACGGCCAGGTAACTAGCAACAACCCGGCTATGATTCCTGTGGAGATCAGCGTAGTCCCCTTCTAAGTTACATAGGTCCTGGTTATGCTGTATTTTGCAAAAAAATGATTGCTGGTTCATAGTCTATTTGACGACTAGAACTGTGCAATGTGACAAAGGGTGAGCTGAGACAATTAAGAACGCAATCTGACCCTGTTTTAGCCTGTAGACTTCGTTCACACAGTGCAGATTTGATGCAAAGCCAAAACCAGAATTGTATCCTATAAGGCCTTCCCTTATATATTTCAAAAATACCAGCAAAATCTGCATAAAATCTACACTGGGTGAACAAGGCCTTAGGGACCACGTGAGAGCCAATTAACTTGGGTCTAAAATAATCTTAACCTTTCCAAAAGAGAAGGGAAAGGTTTTCTGCTGTTTTGTAGGGGCAGACATACCATATGTGCATGCTATGAAACTGCACAGGGGCCCAGTAGGTAAGGGGGCCCCACTGCTTTTTAGATTGGAAGTCAGGGACTGAGCTAATGGCTTATAGTATTGGTGGCTAGCTAGAGAGACATGACATGAGCTATTGGAGAGCAAGGAGCCCATATACTGTTCGTGCACAGGGGCCCTCTGCGGTTTGTGTCTGCCCCTGCATTTTGGGCACACGATATATAAGTGAATGAATCCTCACGCCAATTTCACACAAGCCTGTCCCTAGATGTACAGAATATGGATCCGTATTACATCCATATTTACAGATCATATAGCAGCTGTATGTCATCAGTATTTCAGTCGAATGACCGATTTGAAATACTGATATACAGGGTGGGCCATTTATATGGATACACCTAAATAAAATGGGAATGGTTGGTGATATTAACTTCCTGTTTGTGACACATTAGTATATGGGAGGGGGGAAACTTTTCAAGCTGGGTGTTGACCATGGTGGCCATTTTGAAGTCGGCCATTTTGTATCCAACTTTAGTTTTTTCAATGGGAAGGTGTTGCTATCAGTGTGTGAAGAGTGGGAGAAGAGGGTTGCATTGACAATCCAACACAATGGGCAGCACTTTGAACACATTTTATAAGTGGTCAGAAACTTGTAAATAACTCATGAAAGAATAAAGTAACGTTAAAACCAAGCACACCATTGTTTTTCTTGTGAAATTATCGATAAGTTTGATATGTCACATGACCCTCTTCCCATTGAAAAAACTAAAGTTGGATACAAAATGGCCGACTTCATAAGCATACCTCCCAACCGTCCCGGATTCAGCGGGACAGTCCCAAATCTCGAAGAGTGTCCCGCGCGGCCGGTGGTATGTCTCGATGTCAACTGTATCTGTGTCCTCAGGACGCAGATACAGTTGCATCCAATGGTGAAGCAGGGAAACATCAGCTCCCTGCTTCAGCATTCACTGTCCACTAGTAGAAGACTCCCCGGGCACAGCGCTACTTTCAGCGCTGAGCCCGTGGAAGCCCTTGACTTCACTGTCTACATATGGACAGCGACGTCAGGGGCTACTCCTAGAGCAGAATCCCCAGCCAGAGCGTTGCCAATGTTAAGGACAGGGATTCCAATTCTGGAGAAGACTCTGACGTTACTATCCATATATGGACAGTGACGTCAGGGGCTACTCCTGGAGCAGAATCCACTGCCAGAGCGTTGCCGTCGCTCTGGACGGGGATTCTGCTCCTAGAGGTAGCCCCTGGCGTCACTGTCCATATATGAATACTGTGTGAGGGGTTCTACGGGGCATTATACTGTGGGGAGGCACTGTAGGAGCACGTTACTGTATGGGCTCGGGTGTGCATGGGTGGGGTTTGAGACGTGACTTAAAGGGGAAAAACTACGCGCACCGCATCGGTTGGCCCTCTTTGCGGTACGTGAAAGGTTTGCTGTAAGTGCAGAAGAGCTGGCTGCTTTTGTATAAAAGAACCTCAACCTCAGTGTATGTAGCATGATCAATAAAATTCCAGTATTTCTAAAAATATTTTCTACTGTAGTTTTTTTCCAAGCTCCTTTATAAAAATAAATGTTTTTTTGTTATAAACTGCCTGTTTGAATCTAAATAACTAGACATGACATAACTTTGTAATATAATCAGAGAGTCCCTCAGAAATGATCATAAAGACCATGGCTGTATGAATAGTGAGACTATATAAAGAGTCTAGCACAGGTATATGATTAGCTAGACTGCCAAGGTAGAGGGCACAGGTACTACTGGCGCACAACACTTGCCCCGTAACCAGCTCTTGAAGGCAGCCTCGTCTCCCTGGTGTTTTGGCTGCAACCGTACACTCACTCCCCCAAACTTATCTACCGTGCCCTCCGGCCAAAGGTCCGACCGGGACCCCGAGGTGAGACGACGACCCCACAACTTTGAGTACCGGGGTCCAACACCCCAAACCCAGTTTACTCCCAGCCGCAACATCCCAACATAAACTTCAAGTTATATAATCAGACGTCGCTCTTTAACTGAGCCGCCATGTTTACTACTGGCAAGTGTAGCGTTGTCATTTGAGCCTCGGCGAACTAGCGCTCTATCACGCATAAATGGAGACAGGGTTTATCGCGCGCACACAGTGGAACAGGCAGACCAAGCCTAACTTCTATTATATGCTTAGGAATATGCCGTAAACGACTCACACCATAATGAAACATGGCGGAGCAGGGTTCACAAACGTCATCCTCAAATGAGCCAATCAGCTATACGGGAACTTGAAAATGACGTATTACTGTAGTATATGTAATACGGACGCCTAGGTCTTTTGCGTGATTGGATCAAATGGAAGTTTGCGCTTCTATCTTATGCCATACGGCGGCAGCAGCAAAGTGTGAGGAAGTTGTTGCAGAGCACGCCTGTCTAGAACTCAGGCATGTCTGCTAGCAAGAAGAAGAGCAGGGGGAAGATCGGCTCCGTAACCGCTTCTCCCGGGCCGGAGTCAGCTGCTGTAAGCAGCCAGCCGTCTCTATTTAAAGTTACCGACTTCTTAGATAAAGGTAGTAGTGTCGTTGCTGAGCTGCGTGTGTCACCCTAACATCACACTGTGGCACAGTCATAGCTAGCCGCTGCTCTCCTGCTAGATTGGGGCTACTACTACTAGCATAATAGCCGGCACGATATGCTGGGTGTTGTAGTTTGCCTGTGTGTTCTGAAATCTAGAGTTCTACTGGAGCAGGTCTCTATATTTCTTCAAATATCCAACAGTAACTGGTTATTAAAGGGGTATTCCACAAAAATTAAATGAAACCCTTAGACTGAAGGGGTTAACTGGCTCTTTGTATTCATGTATGTTGAAAAGTTCTGCATCCTTCTAAGGCCCTGTTCACATATGCGTCTGGGCTTTCCATAGTTCTGCTCTATTAGAAGAAGCGATGGTTCTGTTGCACTGCGGACCCCGCCAATGCTCGACGGAATCCATTGACTTTAATGGTTTCCGTCGGGGTGTCCGTTGTTTTACCGGAAACAATACTGTAGCATGCTGTGCTGTTGTTTCTGGTAATCTCGGCTGGATTTGGGATAGGGGTGCCTAAGGGTGTGTTCACATCACCGTTAGTTTCTGCTGAGGCGTTCTGCCGGAAGTTTCCGTCGGGTTAACCCCTCAGCGGAAAGTCAAATGGAAACCTTAGCTTCCGTTTCCCTCACCATTGAACTCAATGGGGACGGAAACCCAGGTATTGTGCGCTTTGCTGCTGCTAACTACAGTGTGGTGTTTTATTTTTTTCAAAAACTTTTATTTGCAAAGTTAAGAGCATTTTTCTAAATATGCTAATTTGGCTATACTTGCTCTATAGATTCTGGGTGGTGTAATGTTTTCTGTATTACGCTGTCCAATCATTATACAGCTTCTGAGTCGTCGTCCCCCCCCCATTTTTTTTTTTTCATCTGGTGATGCCTCCGGTTGTTTCACAGCTAGAATTGCAATCCTGGAGCCATATGAAAGATTAGACTCTCCTCTTTCATATGCCACGAGAACCGCTGTTCTAGGTGGTCCACAGTCGGTGATATGGCTATTTGAAGTGATCCTCCAACCTCCGTCTCACACTGTGTGAAGTAGCTTCATGCTGATAGGCTGAGGTAGCCCCTCCTCAGGAGAATCGCCTCTGTTGACGCCATTTGTCAAGTATAGCCTCATTTGCATATTTAGAAAAAAAAGCTCATAACTTTTAAAATAATAATCTTTTTGGGACATAATTTTCACTAGCACTATCCGTGTGACAGCGCCTATTAGATTACCTAGGAGATAGGCCATTACTAACTAGTGACAGATCTGGTTGCCGACACAGGATGAGAATGCTCACCCTGAGCGGCGGGTACTTGGCGCATTAGGACAAGCATTCTCATCCTGTGTGACAGCCGTCTGTGCGAGCGATCGAGAGCGGGAAAACGTCTGTAATACACAGCCACGGCCCTACTCTGACAGCGGAGAGGAGAGAAATATCTTCTCTCCGCCGTTAACCCTTTGAATGCTGCGATGAAAGCTGATCGCTGCATTCAAGGAGGGGGGACTGCACATTGATCGCGTCACAGTTATCTTCAAAGCCCATCACTCGTATGGCCAGACAGCCCAGGGTCCATTGAAGGACCCCAGGGCTGTCTGAACATATTCCCTGTTAGGGCATACTGAGATATGCTCTAACAACTGCCTGCGTACAATCAGTACACAGGCTAATGTACTGGCATATAGATCGATGCCAGTACATTACAGTTACAAAATCCAAATGATAAATCCCTTTATGGGATTAAAAAAAAAGTTAAATGAATGTAAAAAAAATTAATGATAAATAAAAAGTTAAAAAAATACACAAACACATTTTTTATAATAAATAAACTTTCTAAAATGCAAGTCCTAAAACATGAAATAATATAGACCTATTTGGTATCGCCGCAACCCTAACAACCTATACAACAAAAGTATAACATTATTTATAATCGGTGTATGGTGTAAAAAAAAAAAAAAAATGAAAACTGCTGCGGAACTGCGTTTTTTTTTTTTTTCTGCATTTTTCGCCAAAATAAAAATGTATAGAAATTAAATGATAATGTATCTGTACCAAAAAATGGTACCTACATAAAGTACAACTCGTCCCGCAAAAAACAAAGTCTCATACAACTACGTCGTACAAAAAATAAGTCATGAGCGTCGGGATGCAAAGAGGGGAATATAAAAAAATAGTTCTGTCCTCAAGGCCAAAATTGGCCGTGTCCTTAAGGGGTTAATGACCAAGAAATGTATTTATTTGTTTTCCTCTATCATCGCATTTAAGAAGCGATAACTTTTTTTTATTTTTCTATATATAAAGCAGAGTGGGGGAGTTGTTTTTTAATGGCACTATTTTGAGGTACTTATAATTGGTTATCTTTTCTGAACTTTTTGGGGGGGGGTAATGTAAAAATGTACTGCATCTGCTGCCTGAGTACACCACATAACAGGTATGGATGATGTTGTAAATAAAGAGATGCTAATACACTTCAGAACCATAGATCCGTTCACCTGCTAAAGGGACATGTACATATGTAGGGTGGGCAAGCGTTTGCCTTCTGTGTTAGTCTATGTGAGATGTGGGGACATCTAAGTGTGCTCCGCACTCGCAACATAAAGTCTCAGACACAACTGGCAGCAGCAAAGGGGATGAGATTTCATGAAATCTCATCCACACACTGTGGACAAATTCCGCACAGAATACGTGCATAAGTTGACCTGCGATACAGAATATAAATCCGCTGCAATTTATGTTTCAGAAATTCCCCATTGAGTTCAAGGGGGAAGTCAAATTCTGCAATAAATGGCAGTTGTTGCTGAAATTTCTGTTAGTAGTTTTCTGCAGATGCAAATTTGACCAAATAAAAGCCCTAAGTTAAAGTACCAATTCGTGTGAATATTCAGCTGGATTTTCCTGCCGATTCTGGGAAAGTCTGCTGTGTATCTAACCTGTGGGAACATACCCTAAGGCAGGGGTCTCAAACTCGGCCGGGTAAGTGGGCCACATATAGAAAAAATTAGAAGTTGATGGGCCGCATTTCAACAATCCAGTTTATGTTGCTAAATGCAGTCCGGTGGCTCAGTTGGCAGCGTTTGGCAGACACAAATGTCAAGATTGGGCAGCCCTTTTTAAGATAGTGCCACAGTGCCCTCTAGATACGGCCACACACCCACCTATACATAATGCCTCCGTGCCCTCTGTAGATGCTGCCACAGTGCCCTCTGTAGATACTGCCACACACCCACCTATAGATGCTGCCACAGTGCCCTCTGTAGATACTGCCACACACCCACCTATAGATGCTGCCACAGTGCCCTCTGTAGATACTGCCACACACCCACCTATAGATGCTGCCACAGTGCCCTCTGTAGATACTGCCACACACCCACCCATACATAATGCCTCCGTGCCCTCTGTAGATGCGGCCACAGTGCCCTCTGTAGATGCTGCCACAGTGCCCTCTGTAGATGCTGCCACAGTGCCATATATGGACAGTGATGTCAGGGGCTTGCCCAGAGCTGGAGATCTGGAGCAGAGCCGCTTCTAGCACTCTGCCTGGGACTCCAGCTGTGTTCCTGACATCACTGTCCAGCTCTGGGGAAGCCCTAGACATCGCTGTCCATATGTGGACAGCGATGTCAGGGGATTCCACAGAGTCCCGGAGTGGAGCCTATACTAGCGCTTTGCCCGGGTCTCTGCTCTGGGGAAGACCCTGACAACACTGTCTATATATGGACAGCGATGTCAGGGAATTCCACAGAGTCCCGGAGCAGAGCCTGTATTAGCAGCTCTGTGTCCCGCGGTCCGCAGATGACAGCCATGCGGGGCACGTGCTTGACACCCCTGCTATAAGGCCTTATTCAGACGACCGTTGTATTAGGGATGCATCGAAACTTTGATACTGTCTCGATACTGTGTATCCCTAAACGGTTCGATACCGCTATTTCCTGTATTTCGACACTGAGCTGAGCTGCGCGGCTGCGGCTGTGTAATACATGTGTAATTCAGCCACAGCCCCGCTCCTGAGTCATGATAAGTGCGCGGGGTCAGGATGATGCGATGCGGCCATCGCTGCACTAATGAGCGGCGGCACTGGAGACAGAACATGGCGGGCGCACTACAAAACACCCCCATGTTCTGTCTCCAGTGCCTGAACTGCCGCTCATTAGTGCAGCGCCGGCCGCACCTCCTCATGCTGACCGCGCACGCACTTCCTGTCAGGAGCGGGGCAATGACTGTATTACACAGCCGCAGCCCTGCTCTATAACGGCGGAGATCAGAGAAACCTCTCCTCTCCGCCGTTATTCCCCTGAATGCTGCGATCACAGCTGACTGCAGCATTCAGGAGAAAATGAGAAGGGGGGATGCCCCTGGATCGCGTCACAGGGAATTCCTGTGATGCGATCGAGGGCCATACCATATATGGGCAGACAGCCCAGGGTCTATTGACGGACCCCAGGGCTGTCTTACCATATTTCATGTTGTTAGGACATACCCAAGTATGTCCTAACAACAGCCTGTGTGCTATCCGTCCACAGGCTAATGTACTGGCACATATCTGATATATGTCAGTACATTAAAGTTTAAAAATAAAGTAAAAACAAAGTATTGTTAAATTTAAAAAATAAATACACATTCACCTTTTTTACAATAAACATTAAAATAAGTCTCAATACATAAAATATTCACACATTCAGTAATGGCGCGCACAACAATTTTTTTGCATCATTTATGATGTGTACGCTGTAAAAAAATGAAAAACACGGCTTTCATTCACTTACTAATGTGAGGCGCGAGGTGCGATGAATTTAACCTCCATGTTCCTCACATTAATAGTAATTAACCCCATCATGTACCGCGCACATTAACCCATTATGACTGAGAAACATGATGGGATTAATTACTATTAATGTGAGGCGCGTTCAAAATTCATCACACGTTGCGCCTCACATCAGAAAACGGAAGAATTTATTTTTTTATTACTGTTGGCAAAAGTATCGAAATTGGTATCGAAATCGCAATACTAAACAAAGTATCGGTATCAAAGTCCAAATTCTGGTATCGTGACATCCCTACGTTGTATATGTCAGTCTTCTGTCCGTAAAAATAAAACTGACTTCACTCGGACCTATGCAATTCAATGGGGCTATTCCGATGTCTGATTTTATCACGCCGCGTGTTTCCGTTGCGTGAAACTCATTGCATGTCCTTTTCTGTTCCGTTTTTGCAAAACACGTCGCCCATTGAAGTCTATGGGTGCGTTAAAATCACAGACAGCACACGGGCGTCATCCGTGTGCTATCAGTGTTTCAGACACCAGTTGCTAAAGAAATGCTGAGAAAAAAACAAGGGTGCCAACATGGACATTAAACACTGATGCCCCACGGAACGCACACTGATGGCACACGGAACTGAAATGCATTAAATACGGTCCGTTTTTTGCAGACGCTCATCTGAATTAGGCCTAAGGCTGCACAAGCTAAAAGTCTATTTCTGGTGAAAAACACAGAAGTTGTGGAGCTGTTATTACACTATTATGTTTCCACATGGGAATGTGTACGGACACGGGCAGTTTTAGTTCAGGTAAAGGATGGATAACATGTGAAGTGTTAGATTTTGAACATTCTCTATTGACTAGTTCAATCCTGGAAACAAACACCTTCTTCATGGTACATATTCAGAACCTTTACTGTTGGATTGTTTGAATGAATAAAGTGCAGTCCAAATCCATGTATTGTTCGACTCTTGTTTTTTTTGGTTGTAGACTATGTAGTATATTTTAAAGGGCAAAACTATTTTAACATTTTGGGCCTATTTAGATGACTGTTGTTCACGTCGGAGTGTAGAACTAACAGCATACTTAATGAACACTGACACATTAAAGTCAATCGCTCAGTGCACTAATTTGGTCCAAGACTCACCCATTCAAGTATATGGGTCAGTGAAAAAAGTAGGACAGCAGATGGGGCGAGCCGATGTTGAAAAGAAAGCAGAAAGTACTGCCAGAACAGCATCAGCTTTTATTTTAACACATACGTGAAAAAAAAAGATAATATACGGACATAAAGAACTGACAAACTGGATGCACTAGGACACAATACTGACAAAATTCTGATGGAAAATCCTGTTTTATTTTTTTTAATGATGAAATACAGATGAGATTTACAACGCTCTGCTGAATAAGCCCTTATGTCATTAATCATTCTGAAGAATTGTGAAGGTCCCAAATATGGCCTTTTACGCAGATCACGTTTGGCCAAGGCTGGGTCAAAGGGGCAGACAGAGAAACAAGTTTTATTTAGCTACAAACAGGTTTGGGAAGAAGAAAAAAAACTATTCCAAGATATGCACTTGTTTTTGGCACATTACATATCGAGGGAGCACAGACCCCATAAAAACTCATGCATATACTAGTCCTTCTCAATGAATTAGAAGATCCTCAAAAAGTTAATTTCTTTGTCATTCAATTAAAAAAGTGACTCATATATTCTATAGATTCATTACACACAGGAGTGATCTATTTCCAGCATTTTTTCTTTTAATGTTTATGATTATGGCAAATAGTTAATGAAATCCCCAAATTAGTCTCAGAATATTATATAAGCCCAATTTCAAAAAATGTATTTTAATACCGAAACGTTGACCTACTGAAAAGTATGTACAGTATATGCACTCAATACTTGGTCGGGGCTCCTTTTGCATGAATTTCTGCATCAATGCGGCGTGGCATGGAGGCGATCAGCCTGTGGCACTGCTGAGGTGTTATGGAAGCCCAGGTTGCTTTGATAGCGGCCTTCAGCTCGTCTTCATTGTTGGGTCTTGTCTCATCTTCCTCTTGACAATACCCCATAGATTCTCTATGGGGTTTAGGTCAGGCGAGTTTACTGGCCAGTCAAGCACATTGATACTGTGGTTATTAAACCAGGTATTGGTACTTTTGGCAGTGTGGGCAGGTGCCAAGTCCTGATGGAAAATGAAATCAGCATCTCCATAAAGCTTGTCAGCAGAGGGAAGCATGAAGTGCTGGAGATTTCCTGGTAGACGGCTGGGCTGACTCTGGACTTGATATAACACAGTGGACCAACACAAGCAGATGACATGGCTCCCCAAACCATCACTGACTGGAAACTTCACACTGGACCGCAAGCAACTTGGATTGATGCCTCCCCACTCTTCCTCCAGACTCTGGGACCTGGATTTCCAAATGAAATGCAAAATTTACTTTCATCTGAAAACAGGACTGTGAACACTGAGCGACTGACCAATCCATTTAAAGGCTTAGGAAACCTTTGCAGGTGTTTTGTGTTGATTCGCTGATTAGAGTGTGACCCCATGAGCCTCCAACCTTCAACTTTTACCCAATATTCAGAATTTCTGAGACCCTAAATTTTGGGTTTTCATTAACTGTTAGCTATAATCATTAACTTTAAAAGAAAAAAAATGCTGGAAACAGATCACACAGTGTGCAATGAATCTATAGAATATGAGTTTCACTTTTTGAATTGAATTACTGAAATAAATTTAACTTTTTGATGATATTCTAATTCATTGAGAAGGACTAGTAAATAAACACAACTTTTGGAGATGAGACAGGTTGGGGCGGCCTATGTGGTATTACATAGCAGAAAACAGAGTATCACTTTTGTTCTTTATGGCTTGGCAGAGCACTCCATGTACAGATGTGCAAATACCTGATCTTTATCCTGGGGAAGGCGACTTAGGTGTATGATGCATTTTTATTCTTTACATTGGAACCATAAGGCTTTATTCAGAAGGGTGTATTGCAACGGTGTTCAATGCTCTGTATCGCAGATGTAACACCTGGACCCCTCCATGGTTCATCTGATCTTACAGCACTATAGGTGTTTGAAATGATCGCTGGGGGTCTGGCTACTGAGACCCACTGGCAAACGGCTGATTTTTCCAGGGATGATGTGGCCAGCTGCTTCTCTCCTCGGCAGGGCAAAAATATTGTATCACATGATGGCAATTTGCCAGACCGTGAGCTGCTTTGGTTCATAGAGGTGGGGGACCCCCCCCCCCTTCTCTATGACCGGAGTTATGAATAAGGCCTGAGGTACGCCGGACAAATCTTACTTGGTTCTAGGAGACTGTAAAAACGAGCTCACACAACCCGGCTGAGGTAAGTTTCATACGTACGTTTCCCCCCCCCCCAAAAAAAATCTCGTATTGGATCCAGAATTAAAGTGGAGTAAAAGGAAAGGCAACTTATCCTTGGCTGATCTGAACATGCATGTTTTTTAGGAGAATCTGAGATGATGGGTGACAGCTATATTCTGTGAATGGCCTGCTTTAGCGGGCTTGCGCACACACGCAGAAGAGTCTCTGGCCTGTCTGAATGTTCCCTGCTCAGACAAATGTGTAGCCCCTGTCGCAGCAAAAAAACATAAGTTTCAAACCCTTCTAATCCCCCCCGGCAGTCTGTGGATGTCAATCCTAGGTGCTGATACCCCATGCAGCTGGATTACATCAATATTGTTAGGGTGCGCTCACACGTGGCGTGCTTCGAATTTATTGGTGCGGCGTAAAAATACGCCGTACAATCTGCTGCGTGTGACTGTGCCCTAAGTGTATGTTCACACTTGGCAGATCAGCTGCGGATTTCATTGCGGGAAATCCAGAGTATTACAGTAGCAGCAATGTGGATGAGATTTGAACAAATCTCATCCACAAGCTGCGGAAAAATCAGCTGAGAAAACGAACCTGCAAAGTCAATTTATGCCGTGGAATCGCTGCACTACTGTTTCGTATTGGATCAATGGGGAGGTAAAACCCACAACAAATAGCACATTTTGTGATTTTTACGACGGAAAAGGTGTGATTTTACCCGCAAATACACAAGACCCTTTTTCTTTTTGTTTCGATTTAATTAAAAAAAGGTCTATTATCACTCCTGGCAGTTGCCATAGCAAACCATCGCTCTGTTTTCCGTGCAGTCTGGCCTGAGATTGTTTCATCCCATGTGACTGCTGCAGCCAATTACAGGAGGTTTGCTGTACTGAGAACAGAGTGACGCGTCTCTATGGTAAAGTCAGCGAGGTAAGTATTGCCTTTTTTTTTACAGCGGAGATTCCAGTCTAAAATCTGCACCACAATTTGATACGGGTTTTCGTCCAGAATTCTCTGTGGGTTCTAGGTTGGATATGCTGCGTAGTTATACGCAGCGTATCTACCGTGTGTGCACACACCCTAACTGGGGCTCCTATCGATGAACGCTCCCAATAGAATATATTATAAGCTAACATTGATTATAACTTAAAACATAAAAAATTGTGCCAGATCCTCTTTAACACCTTTCCTTGGCAGTACATATATACTTTAAAGGGTAGCTAAACGTTTGACAAACTTCTGGCATGTCATAGAGACATGTCAGCAGTTTGGATTGGTGGGGGTCCGAGCACAGAGACCCCCACCAATCTCTAGAATGAAGCAGCTGAAGTGTTTGTGTGAGCGCTCAGCCGCTTTGGGTCTATTTGACTGTTTCCGGAAATAAATGTATCAGTGTACGGACTCAATAGGAAGTCTATGAGCCCGTACTCCGATACATCGGCTTTCTGGAAAAAGAAAGCCAAACAGTCACGAAGCGGCTGAGCGCTCACATGAGAACTTCAGCTGCTTCATTCTAGAGATTGGTGGGGGTCTCAGTGCTCGGACCCCCACCAATCCAAACTTCCGAAATGTCACTATGACATGTCAGAAGTTTGTCAAACGTTTAGCTACACTTTAAAATGATTTCCTGCAATTGGATTTCTATATTTGTTTAAGTGATCACACATGGGATGATTTATAATTTACAGCTGCAAATCGTGCAGTTAGGGTACAATCCCACATAGCGGTGTCCGCACGCGGTGCAATTACGCCCACTTGTGGTGGCCAATGGCCACACGGTTTTGCTCGGTATTACCGCATATGAACGGGGTTTTGGCCGCATCCAGACACCGCTACAATTTTGCGGATAGCACACGGACCCATTCATTTCCATAACCCCATGCACATGGCCGTGATGTTCTGTGACGCCTGTTATTGATTATATCTAAGTTCATAACTTAGATGTGACCGATAAAAGGTGGATCCTGCGTGACAGAGACACACAGATCCCTCTGTCACTGAAGCCGTCAGTCCCGCTAACCTGACAAATTCAAGTTTCAGTGCAAGATACAGCTGCTATGTATCGAGGATCTCAAAAAGTAAATTTTTTTTAAAATAAAAAACAGTTACAAAGTTGCATTTAACACTATAATACATTGTTTTAGTAAAAAAAAAAAAAGTCTTAAAAGGCTTACATAGCCTTCAAATCTAACACAAGATGGTGCAAAAAATAATAATGTTACCTAAAAAACAAGGTTTCCTGCAGCTTTGTTAACGTAAAAATGAAAACATGTCTATCGAAATGTAAGGCGATAAAAAACAAAAAAGATCTTCTTGCCTACAAGTTCTTTTGGGCCTTCAGCATTTTTTTTTATTAGAATTTTTTTTCAAAGCCACATTCCAAGAGCCGTAGCTTTTTCTTTTCCTGTCCACGTAGCTGTATGATGGCTTGTTTTTTGCGGGACGAGTTATAGTTTTTTTGGCACCATCTGGGGTGCGTATATTTAATTAACTTTTATTAAAAGAAAAAATTGGGGGGGGGGGATTGGAAAAGCTCCTTAGATGCCGCAGTTGCTATTGGCCGTGGTATCCAACAGGTTAAACGACCTGGATCAAAAGTTTCTCTGATCCCAGCCATTCCCATCGGAAGTGGGAGAAGGTTAATTATTTTCTAGTGCCAAACAGACGGCATGGTCTTAACGGTGATTGATGGCTGCCACGTGCACATGCAGATACATGGCAGCCCGTCAGTGCAGCATAGTCTGAGGACAGATTTACTTGAAATATGGTAAACAATCATCAATGGTACGCTCTGAGGAAGTCACGTGAGTGACAAAACACGTCCGCGTACCGTTCATATCTGACGTCACACAGCGGGAACTCGTGGACTTAGCTGCAGATTACTTAACAGACACATATGCTTCCGTGTCATTTGGCTCCGTGACTGGGTGACCACTACAGTCTTAATGGTAATGCAGTTGCTTTGACGTACATTACAGTCTCAGACACACATACTTCTGTGTCATCTGGATCCAGCCATAGTTACGGCTTTCTGGCTGGACATACACTATAGTCACAGAGGAAATGCAGTTGCTTTGATGGCCACTCCTGTCTTTATCATTCATTGTATCTGATTTTGAGCTTTATCTGACTACAACATTGACTATGGCGGAGACCGCATATTCAGAACCAATCCACAGACCATCTTGCCAGCGGGACCTATTTTTTGCCATCATTGACTTCCTACGCTATATGGCGTATGTGGTCTCAATGATTGATATTTGGGTTGTAACATATTTGCCTTATGTACCAATCTTGCCTTTCCGTATAAAATTGTGCCTCGACTTAGTGATAATATTTATGTCTGCGGCTGATACAATTTATGTATCTTTACTCCACGGGGTATTATGTTCACACAGAGTTTTCTTTCAGGCAGAATATTCTGCCTGGAAAAATCAGCTCCGTTTTTTTTAGGTCGTTTTGCACCACGTGTTTTTTTTAAGGCCGTTTTCTTTAGCTAATTCTTCAACAGACAAAGGGAAAAACCGGGAGCCTTTTTAGCCGAAAAACGGGTCACAAATTGCGGCAAAAACTCGATTATTTCCGTCTCCCATTGATTTCAATTGGGTTTTTGAGGTGGAAAACGCCTCAAGATAGGGCATGTCGCTTCTTTTTCCTGCAAGCGTTTTTTTTTTCTCTGGTGGGAAAAAAACGCCTCCCCCTCCTATTGAAATCAATGGGAGTCAATGTCGGACATTTTTGGCCGCGGTTTCTGCGGCAAAAAACTCAGTGTGAACAGGGCTTTAGGCTATGTGCCTCTTTCCTGTTGCTATATAGGATTTATATTTATCTTACTACTTTTTCTGCATGGTTCTTACATATACTGAATCTATTTCTATCTGTGGTTACACAAGTTATTTTATGTGTAGCATATTTATATGTATAGTATATGGTGTTTAGAAGCAACACTGTTTTCTTGTATTTTGTGAATCATGTTACATTTCACCCGGCCAGGTCTGTGATGTCTATGTTTGTTTGTTGTTTTTGGATGTAGGATCAAACACGTTTTTAAATTTTAACTATATTTTGCAAAATAAACTTTTTGATATTTTATATACTGAGCCGAGTGCCTAGTCCTGTACCAGGGATTTTCGTTTCTTTCTTCCTCTCTTTTTTCTGTCCCTTTCTTTCCCGTCCTCTCCTCCTTTTACTTCTTTCCCTCTCCTTCCGTCCCTTCCTCACCTCTTTTTTTGTATGTATGGTGTTTGAGTTGTATCCTTCTTAGGGTAGGTTCACACGGCCTATTTTCAGACGTAATTGAAAACAGCTCTGTATTTTCAGACGTTTTTTGTTAAGCGTGTGAACATACCCTTAAAGTATGACTTTATAAAATCTATGCTGATAACGGACAGGGTGTATTGCTTGGTGTAAGAAGTGGAAGTGAAGTGATCTTTCACATAGATGAAGTGATGCATCCTGTTAGTCTACTCCGGTCACTGCTCAACCAATATAGTCGAGTGGCCCTAATTGTGATACTAATGTAGCCCCAAATGAACTGACAGGCTACCATTTCATGAATCCGTATTCTATGTATTCATTAGGCCAAATGCACATTGATGAGTATTATGTGCCGATTTGCTGCACATATTTTAGTGCGGCAAATCCGCAGTGTAAGGCTGGGTTCACACGACCTATTTTCAGACGTAAACGAGGCGTATTATGCCTCGTTTTACGTCTGAAAATAGGGCTACAATACGTCGGCAAACATCTGCCCATTCATTTGAATGGGTTTGCCGACGTACTGTGCAGACAACCTGTCATTTACGCGTCGTTGTTTGACAGCTGTCAAACGACGACGCGTAAAAATACAGCCTCGTCAAAAGAAGTGCAGGGCACTTCTTTCAGACGTAATTTGAGCCGTTCTTCATTGAACTCAATGAAGCACAGCTCAAAACTTACGGCTGTCAGAGAAGCCTCGCCAAATGCGAGGAGGAGCATTTACGTCTGAAACGAGGCATCTGTTTTCTCCTGAAAACAGTCTGTCTTTTCAGACGTAAAAGCCTGCTACCGTGTGCACATACCCTAATACAGTACTAGCAAAGTAAATGAGATTTCAAGAACTCTTATCTACGCAATACAGATTTATTTTGCACGGAAATTGACCTGCGGTGCGTATTTTAAAATCCGCAACATGTCAATTTATCTTGCGTTTTCGCTTGTGAATTGTATCTGACTAGTTTATAAAAAAACAAAAACACCAAAATTCGCAGCATAAAAACTAACCTATTTCCACGTAAAAATGTAAAAACCGCACCTGAAAATGCATTAAAAAAACCGCACTATTAGGTGCGGATTTTACCTGCGGTTTTGATGCGGAATTCGGTGGAGAAAATCGGCAACGTGTGCATGTAGCCTTAAATTGTGTTTACGTTACATTAGTTGGTTATACCCACTATAGATGCTAGAAATGCTTATATAGAATATCTGTTATCTGATTTCTTCTAGAAGAAGACAAGGTGCCGAAGGCTTACAGACGCTCTTTTATACAGCTTGGAATTACCAGCATGAAATCAGCTGATCTATGCATTGGACGACCTGTTTTACTCACCAGTGTAGAAGGCAGACAAGAGGTATACTTCAGATAAAAATTTTAATTCAAAAGCAATTGCATTGTTAAGTTGTAGTTACCTAAAAACCCCTTTATCGGGTTGTTTTATGAAGAAAACTCCTTTTTATATGGAACGGTGTAGTTCTGTCTTCTCAAGCCCTTGACGCCCAACGAGGGGAAGCGGTGTCTGGTCAGAAATGTAGCATTGCATGGCGGCTGTTCAAATAATGCTTGGACAAACCGGGTTCGCCAGATTGGCTCGTTGATTTTGCTCATAGAGGGGTCTTTGCGAGGGACCCTCCTTTATAATGCCCATGTATCCGAATAGGGTATATGGATTGTTCTTCATGATTCAAAACCCTTTATTCGTTGCATAGGACATGAACAGAACAGGTATTTATATTTTTTAACATTTCCATTTACTGGCAGCAATTGGAGATCTTGAAAACTGAGGACATTAAGCATACCATATATTAGTAAGTTGTGTAACATTTCATTATGCGGTGAATAAGATTTATTTGTGTTAACCGTAAAACCCTTTCAATTACGTGTTACAAAGTTACCCATTTCAAATGTCCTAATAGGGTATAGTGACGTCATAGAGGGGGTTCCCCAGCTCAGGGCCCCGTCTATTAGAGCAAAGAGCCACTAGCAAAAAATGCCCGGTTGCAATAGCACATTTAACCTGCAGCGGCAACTTGCTGCCTAATTTTATAGATTGTCATATAGGGGTAATTCAAGCCCAAAAATCAAGTAAATAATGTTTGAAGGCATAGAAGAGCCCCACTTTACTGGTCATGTAAAATAAGCAACCCTAATTGTCATGCCGATAGCTCAAATACTGCACAGGTAATGGCAGTTTTTGGCATCTTTGCTATGTCTTCATATGTGTCATATTTGTGTCCTGTGCTCCCTCCAGGTATGCACTGCGTGGCCAGTCAGTGGTTTTCCTTCTGGAAAGGTTGGCATAGCTCTCACAGCTCAGAAGAATCTCAAAGTAAAGCCTGGTGATTCAGTTCATATTCAACCTGTGACTGGACATGTGTTACAAGCAGACGAATTAGAAGTCACACTCAGGTATGAGATTATACATATGGAATCATTGATCATGTTACTGTACATCAGTGTATGCAGCAGCCTAAACCCTAACTATATTATGCTTTAGTAGGATTAAAGAGTTTCTCCATTATTCCCGCTCACGTGGCTGATGTAAACCATCAAGTACATATTGTCACTCTATTTGCTATGCAGGTATTGACGTACCTGCATAAGATGCATCCAACGGAGACAGAATTGTTGACTTTAGCCTAACATCTGGAAGCAGCAGTAGTGGAGAACCCCTTTAAGAAAAGAGGCAGAGCTTTGACAAGGTGTCATTTTACATCATGAAGAATAGTGGCCTTCACACTTTTACATAGGATACTGCATCAAAGGAGCACAACCATCCCACTGCTTCATAATATCCTATCTTCAGTATAATGCACGATACTGATACATATTAAAGGGGTTGTCCAACCCCATGACATTTTTGACAAAGCGCTTGCGTGCGTGATGAAATAACGTAATCCCCACCTTACCAATGGCCTGCCGCTCCCGTGCCGACTCAGGAAGAGTCCCCCGACGGTGGGAGTTTTAAAATGTTAATTAAAGATGCTAACATGACTTACTAAGATCTTTTTTTTACACTGCTATTTTGTTTTTCTCTTTCTTGCAATTTTTACATTCAGGGAAGCCGAAGAGTTTAAAATCTAATAATAATATGTATGAATTATAATTTGGGCAGAGACAAGTCCTAAAAAGATAAACTGAAATAAATATATATATATATATATATATATATATATATATATATATATATATATATATATATATACTGTACTGGTGCTTACAGTTTACTGATTTCTGTTGCTACATTGTAGGGGTAGTCCAGTTTTTATTTACTCTCTTTTATTTATTTGTATTTATCTGTACAGTGTTTTCGAATTTACATTTATTCGAAATCCTGCTCACATATCTTTCTTATACCAGTGTAGTAGGTCCCTGGCTCTTTCCAGTAGAATAATATAGCCCACAGATTAGTCCAGAGTAATGTATTCACAGACTAAGGCCTCATGCACACTAAGGCCGTGCATTTGCGGCCGTATACTATCCGCAATTGCGGATAGTATAGAACACATTTTATCCTATGGGCTAATACACACGACCGTGATTTCCATGGTCCATGCATTGCCTGCAGCCCGGACCGCAAAAAATTAGGACATGTCATTTTACGGACTGTAATTGCGGACCTGGCTCATTGAAGTCCAATCACATTTTGTGTGTGCATGGTCCGTGATTGCGTACGGCCCGCGGGTGACTCTCCGTGGCCCGTTTGTGCCGTAATCACGGACAGTGCACATGGCTACGGTCGTGTCCATGAGACCTAAATGAATAGGACTAAACATGGCATCAGTCATGTGACCACACACACACATCATGTGAGCCCTTACATGGAATCACAGGCGCCACTCATATAATAAACCAAAATAATAATAATAAACATAAATAAATAAAGACACGAGATCATTTGGAATAAATAAGGCCGCAGTATTTATTAAGGGTCACCAAACAAACATAAATAGCAAATAATTAAGGCCTTTTCAGGCCCGGCCATTAAGGGGTTAATTTTCCCAAAATAATGATATTGCAGGATTATAGCACCATCTAGTGGAATAATTCCATATTTTTTTCAAGCGATATAGATTTGTAAAGCAGCCCAGCCCATCTTCCTTGAAAAAAATGTTTTTATGATGATTACAACGTTTATTTTATAGCCTTTCTCTGATTAATTTATAAAGTAAATTTATTTTATAAACAATACCACAAATATATTTCACTTTGAGCATATGACATCATTAATGGCAAATTATCTGACTATATGTCTCTTTAAAATTGTGACACTAAAGAAAATTGAATTGGTTCCCGAACGCCGTATGTATATAAACGTCCGGCGGTCGGGGTCCTTAAAACGAGCGCCATAGCATATATACATCGCAGGTCTTAGCTGGCTGCCCAAGTGATCAGGCATCTGAATGTCAGGTGCCTGGCAGTCCGTGACGCTGAGAAGGTAGAAGCAGCTTTCACTGCTTCTGTCTTCTCTGATCGCTTCTACACAGCGCTCAATGAGCGCTGTATATAGAATAGAGGAACATGACCGCCGGAATGCCGTTAGTGGCAGGCTTCTGGTGGGTCTAACTAGACCCAGCACAGCCCTATTAGTGACAATAGTCACTATAAGGGGGCTGAATTCCCTTGCTGTATAAAAAAAGAAACATAAAGTTCCCCAAAGGTCTTTTCTGACCTTTAACCCCTTCCCCCTGCTTGCATTCTGGGCCCTAATGTCCAAGCCATTTTTTACATTTTTCCATTGTCACATTCGAAGAGCTATAACTTTTTTATTTTTGCGTCGGCATAGCTGTATAAGGTCTTGTTTTTTGCGGGACGACTTGCAGTTTTTATTGGTACCATTTGAGAGCAATTTTTCCATTGTTTTTTATTTTATTTTTTTACGGCGTTCACAGTGCGGGTTAAATAATGTAACAGCTTTATAGTCGGGGTCGTTACGGACGCGGCGATACCAAATATGTGTAACTTTTTTGCTTTATTGTAGTTTTTTTTTTTATAGTAAAGCATTTTGTAAGGGGAAAAAGTGGGTTTTTCATTTTCACTTTTTTTTTTTATTCACTTTATTAAACTTTTTTTACTTTTATACTAGTCCCACTAGGGGACTTCACTATCCTCCGAACGCTATTATAATACACTGCAATACTTTTGTATTGCAGTGTATTACTGCATGTCCGTTTAAAACGGACAGGCATCTGCTAGGTCATGCCTGCGGCATGATCTAGCAGGCATTCGCTCCAGGCAGACCTGGGGGCCTTTATTAGACCCCCGGCTGCCATAGAAGACACAGACACTCGGCGATTTTATCGCCGGGTGTCGGTAGGATGAGAGGGAGCTCCCTCCCTCTCTCCAAAACCACTCAGATGCGGTGCACGCTATTGTGCACCGCATCTGAAGGGTTAAACGGGTGAGATCGATACTAATATCGATCTCACCCGGCAGAGCAGGGACGCCCCCAGCCCCCAGCTGCCTCTGGCAGCTGAGAGCAGGGAGATTTCACGGCTCCCTGCTCTGTTTACTTTATTCTACAGCAGTGCCGTGGAATAGCGGCGCTGTAGAATAAAGCCCATTAATGACCGCCGTGAAAAGGCTAATCGGTGGTCATTAAGGGGTTAAGGGACAGGCCATAATAATAAGAAAATAAAAGTTAAATAAAGTGTATCAAAACTAAATAATAAGTACATATAAAATACCCACCTAAAAAAAAACGTTCCCCCCGCCAATCGTTCTTGTAAGGATAGCCCTGACCCATTTACCCTAAAATAGACATGTAATATATAAAAATGTATGGTAGACCATGACGATCACAAATAAAAGCTCTATTTTAGGGTAAAACTATATTATTACTAGAAATGATTAGCTGAATAGTGAAAAAGCCTATTTTTTTTAATTATTATTTTCAAACTTTAATCCTAAAAATTCTAAAATAGCAAAAAGGATGTGTATAAAGATAAAAAGAAACCTGTATTGTCTACGAAAAAAACATCGCAAAAAGAACTAACGCGTACTAAAAATGGCTAAACGGTGTCTGCTCCTGAAGGATCAAAATAGCCTGATCCTGAACTGTTTAACTGGTTGCCGACACAGGATGAGAATGCTCGTCCTGAGCGGCGGGTACTTGGCGCATTAGGACAAGCATTCTCATCCTGTGTGACAGCCGTCTGTGCGAGCGATCGAGAGCGGGGCAACGTCTGTAATACACAGCCACGGCCCCTCTGTGAAAGCAGAGAGAAGAGAAACATCCTCTCTCCGCCGTTAACTCTTTGAATGCCGCGATGAATGCTGATCGCGGCGTTCAAGTAGAGGGGACTGCACATTGATCGCGTCACAGAAAATAACTGTGACGCGATCAAAGCCCATAACTTGTACGGCCAGGTAGCCCAGGGTCCATTGAAGGGCCCCAGGGCTGTCTGAAATTATTTCCTGTTGTTAGGGCATACTGAGGTTTGCCCTAACCAACTGCCTGTGTACAATCAGTACACAGGCTAATGTACTGACAGATCTATGCCAGTACATTACAGTTAAAAAATCAAAATCAAAAATTATAAATCCCTTTATGGGAATAAAAAAAAAAAGTTAAATGAATGTAAAAAAAATGAATGATAAATAAATAAAAAGTAAAAAAATACACAGAAACACACATTTTTTTTATAATAAATAAACTTTTTAAAATATAAGTCCCAAAACATGAAATAATATAGACATATTTGGTATCGCCACGACCGTAACAACCTGTACAACAAATGTATAACATTATTTATGATCGGTGTATGATGTAAAAAAAAAATATTAAAACTGCAGCGGAACTGCTTTTTTTCTGCATTTTCGCCAAAATAAAAATGTATAGAAATTAAACGATAATGTATTTGTACCAAAAAATGGTACCTACATAAAGTACAACTCGTCCCGCCAAAAAAAAAAAAAAGTCTCATACAACTACGTCGTACAAAAAATAAGAGTTGTGAGCGTCGGGATGCAAAGAGGGAAATATAAAATAATTGTTCTGTCCTCAAGGCCAAAATTGTCCGTGTCCTTTCCTTAAGGGGTTAAAGTGAGATTGTGTATTGTAAGCAATATAAACATTGATAACAGTTATTGTTAGGCCTCATTCACACGGCAGGGTTTCCCGGCCGGGTGCCGGCCGTTCATAAATCGGCCGGCACCCGGCTGCATTAGGAATGATAGACCCCTAATGGGGCTATTCACACGACCGATTTTTTGACGGCCGGGAAATCCGGCCGTCAAAAAATAGGACATGCTCTATCTTCGCCCGGGTACCCGGCCGCCCGGCTCCCATAGAAGTCTATGGGGCCGGGTAATACACGGCCATCACCGGGATGTGTCCCGAGTGATGGCCGGGTTTTCCGGAGCTTGCGCTCTATCTCCTCCTCCTCACAGCGCAGAGTGCATGTGAGGAGGAGGAGTTGATGCCATTCTGACGCATGGCATCGCTGTACACTGTGTTGCAGGGCCGGGGTGTACAGCAGGTGGAGGGAGCGCTGCGCTGGCTCCCTTCCCCTGCTTGTTAAAAGCACCCTGGCTCGGCGACACCTTCGATGGCGCCACTAGTAGCAGCAGCTGCTGCTGCTGCGGCTGCTACTACTGTAGCGACGCCACTATAGCAGAGCAGGGAGGTATCTCCCCGCTCTGCTATGTGCTAGCCGCACTTTAGCTCCTTGAAGGAGCGGAATCCCCGTGTTTTCGGGGATTCCGCTCCTGGACAGAGCGCTTAATGTCTCTGTCCATATCTGGGCAGTGACATCAGGGGAAACTCCTGAAGCGGAATCCCCGAACACATTGGGATTCCCCTTCAGGCGCTGCCGCTGATGTCACTGTCCGGATCTGCCCGGCCCGGCACGGATGCATAACTTTATGCAAACCGGCCGGGCAAAATGGCCGATTTTACCGGCCGACACTCGGGCTCGGGAACGACCCGGTCGTGTGAATCCCGCCTTAGGATGTCTGTTGACTTATTGTTTAAAGAGAACCTTTCACCTGCCCATACATGTGCAGCTGAGTTCAGCATGTAATAGGCAGGGCTTCACAAACCTACTCTCACTTTACGTTTTTTTCCTATCTTCCAATCAGCTACGGACAGTGTCAGGGCGGCTTGCGCTGTGTTCCCTCCTGCCAGAACACACACAGACTGAGAGAGCGCTCTCTGCAGAACCACCAGCCTGTGTGTGTGCTCTCGCGGGAGGGAACACAACACAAGCCGCCCTGAAACTGTCCGTAGCTGATTGGACAGTGTCAGAGAGAAGACATCCCGCCCCTTGCCATTTAGCTAGATAGAAACGCCCCATTGACAGTTCAGGGGCTTATTTACATATCGGGCGCCAAATATAGCGGCACCGATATGTAAATAACAGAGGAACATAGGAATTTTTTTAAAATGAGACAGTGTTTGTGCAGCCCTGCCCATTACATGCTGCACCCAGCTGCACATGTATGGGCAGGTGAAAGGTTCCCTTTAAGGCCTTGTGCACACTTCAGTCTTTTCCTTCAGGGTGCTAGACGTTTTTCTGATGGCTAGCACCCTGACCAATTCATTTCAATGGGACCATGCACACTTCAGTTTTTTTGACGGTCCCGTTGCTCCGTTCCGACCAAAGTAGAGCATGTCCTACTTTGGTCCGAGATTCCGTGACCGTGAGGCCCATGCAAGTCAATGGGGCCGTCAGAAAAACTGAAGGCACACGGAAGGCATCCGTGTGCCGTCCGTGTGTAATTGAGCCGTTGCTTAGCAACGGGCGGGCAGAAGTACATTACAGATATATTACACTAATCGGCATCCACTTTTCTCTATCAATCACTGATAGAGAGAAGAGGCTGCTGATAAAAATAAAATAAAACGCAGTTCATACGTACCCGGTCGTTGTCTTGTTGATGAATCCCTCTTCTTCCTCCAGTCCGACCTTCCTGTATGACGCGGCAGTCCATGTGGCTGCTGCAGCCTGTGATTGGCTGCAGAGGTGGTCACATGGGATGAAGCGTCATCCCTGGAGGCCGGCCTTCTGACGTCATCCAGTCCGGCATGACCGCCACTACAGCCTGTGATTGGCTGCAGCGGTGACATGGGATGAAACATCATCCCAGGAGGCTGGACAGGAGGAAAATGCAGGGAGTTCTGGGTAAGTATGAACTGATTTTTTTATTTCATTAAAATTGTATTTTGCGAGCGCCGAGCATGGTCACTCTTCAGCGCTAGTCACTGTCCAGGGTGCTGAAAGAGTTACCGCCGATCAGTGCATCCCATTAACTCTTTCAGCACCCTGGACAGGGACTAGCGCTGAATAACCCTGCTCTTTCAGCACCCTGGACAGTACCATGCTCGGTGCTCGGAAACAAAACAAGGAGTGCACACGGAAATCACACGGCCGCTAAAACGGGCACACGGATCCGTCAAACAAGGCCGTGAAAACGGTGATGGAAGTGTGCACGAGGCCTAAATGGTCACTCCTTTTCAACAAACTTTACATAAACCAATAGTATTAGCGAGTATGAGATTTTTTTAAAATTATTGTTCATTAGAGAAAAATGCCTCTTTCTCCACTTATCAAACTCCTTTTTCCCCCCACCTCCTAACTTTTTACTTACCGTATTTTTCGGACTATAAGACGCAGTTTTTAGCAAGAATAAATCTTGCTAAAAAGTCCCTGCGTCTTATAGTCGACAGTCAAGGGACTCGGCAGCGCCGTGCCCACTGACCGCTCCTTACTTAACCCCTTCGCGACCCGTGATGTGCCTCCATACACTGTAGGCGTCAGCTTCTGACACACTTCTCTAATGGGCAGGAACAGCGATTTTCACTGTTCCTGGCCGTTTAACTAGTTAAATGCCGGGGTCAATAGTGACCGCGACATTTATAGTAGTTTTCTCATGAAGGACATTTATGACATATCCACAGGATATGTCAGATAGATGCCTCTGGGACCCGCATCTATCTCTAGAACAAGGCCCCCTAAAACCCGTTCTATCTTACCAGGCTCCGCTGTCTTCCGGCCACTTCCTGGTTACATGGTCGAGTTACGGAAACAACGTATCTCACTGAGCTACACAGTTTCCGTAACTCCCATAGAACTGAATAGTAGTTACGAAAACAGCGTAGCATGCTACGCTGCTTCTGTAGCTGCCATTCACTACTATGGGGGTTACGGAAACCGCGTAGCTCAGCGAGTTACGCTGTTTCCGTAACTCATCCATGTATTGCAGTGTATTATACCAGCGATCTAATGATCGCTGGTTCAAGTCCCCTAGGGGAACTAACAATGTGTAAAAAAATAAATAAAAATGATACATTTTCAGGAGTGTAAAACATTTTTAAAAGTTTAAAAAAAAAACCTCTACCCATTTTTCCCCAAGCACAATGTAAAAATAATAATAAAAAAAATGGTATCACTACATCCATAAAAGTCTGAAACTATTACGATATAGTATTAGTTGACTCTGTAAACTCAGCATAAAAAAACTTTTTAAACCCCCAGAATCGTTGTCTTTTGGTCACCATAGCACTAAAAAGAATTAAACAAAATGTGATAAAACAATCGTATGTACCAAAAAAATGGTGCTAATAAAAACTACAGCTCGTCCCGCAAAAACGAAGCCCTCACACAGCTCAAATGATTGAAAAATATAAGTTATAGCTCTCAGAATGTGGTCGAAACTGAACAAAAAACTGCCACGTGAATTCACAGCCTAAATTAGGGCTGGGCAGTTAATAAAAAAATTATCAAAATCGAAATTCACTTAAATTATTCGACGTCATCTTGGGAATTTTGGATTTATCAATTATTTTTCCCCGATTTAAACTGTATCTAAGTTTTCAGGGCGCAGATACAATTGAATTCAATGGTTAAGCAGGGGACTGTAAGGTCTCTGCTCTACCATTCACTGTGTATTGCCAGACGCGAGGCAGTGACATCATCGCGCCTGTCTGCGCAGTGACACACAACCAGAGGAGCAGGGGGATCTCCTCCACTCGTGGTTGGAACGGGTTAGGTGAGTATGTATATTATTATTTTTATCAGGCACTATTGGGGGCAGTTATAGGGCCATTATACTGTGTGGATGCTGCTTGTTTGCCACCTTCCATTTTGTTTGTAGTAAGTTAAAAGCATGCTCAATCGGGTTGAGGTCATTTTCCACTTCTTTGCCTTAAGAAGCTTTTGGGTTGCTTTCGTGGTATATTTTGGGTAATTCTCCATCTTTAATGTGAAGTGCTGTCCTATCAGTTTTTCAACATTTGACTGAATCTGAGCAGAAAGTCTCATTCTTTATACTTTAGAATGCATCCTGCCACTTCTATCTGCAGTCACATCACCCATAAATATCAGTGACCCAGTTCCATTGGCAGCTATACATGCCCATGCCATAACACTGCCTCCACCATGTGTAACAGATGATGTGGTATGCTACGGAACATAAGCACTACCTTTCCTTCTCCATACTGTTTCTCTTCCCATCCTTCTGGTAAAAGTTAATCTTGGTTTCTACTGTCCTGAGAATTTTGTTCTAGAACTGGGTAGCTTTCTTAGATGTTTTTTTTATTTTTTTTAAGCAAAGTCTAAGCTACCCTTTCTGTTCTTGAATGTTACCTGTGGTTTGCTTCTAGAGATAAACCTTCTATATTTACATTCATGACGACGGCTCTATCATTGACAGTGATACACTTACCTCCTCGAAAGTGTTCTTGACTTGGCTAGATGTTGTTAGGGTATTTTTCTTTACCAATGAAAGAATTCTGCAATCCCCCACTTTGTTTTCTGTGGTCTCCCAGGCCTTAGGTGATACTGAGCTTGCTAGTGGATTCTTCTTTTTAAGAATATACCAAGTTGTTGGTTTGGCCACTTCTAAAGTTTCTGCGATCTCTCTGATAGGTTGGTTTTTTCTTTTCAGCCTAATAATGGCCTCCTTCACTTGCATGGATACTTTGGACCGCATATTAAGAATTCACAGGTATCAAATGCAAACACAACACTTGGAATCAACTCCAGACCTTTTATCTCCTTATCCCCTTAAGGACGCAGCCTAGTTTGGGCCTCAAGGCTCGGAGCCCATTTTTTCAATTCGGACATTTTTCAATTTATGTGCTAATAATATTGGAATGTTTTGACCTATCCAAGCGATTCTGAGATTGTTTTCTCGTGACACATTGGGCTTTATGTTAGCGGTAAAATTTTGTCGATACATTGGGTGTTTATTTGTGAAAAATTGCAAAATTTAGTGAAAATTTTAAAAATTTGCATTTTTTTTTTAAAAGTATCTGCTCGTAAGGCAGACAGTTATACCACACAAAATAGTTACCAATTAACATTTCCCATATGTCTACTTTAGATTGCCATCATTTTTTTAACTTAATTTTATTTTTCTAGGACGTTATAAGGCTTGGAACATAAACGTCAATTTCTCATATTTTCAAAACAATTTCCAAAGTCTTTTTTTTTTAGCTACCAGTTCAGTTCTGAAGTGGCTTTGAGGGGCCTATGTATTATAAACCCCCATAAAACAGCCCATTTTAAAAACTAGACCCCTCAAAGTATTCAAAACAGCATTTAGAAAGTTTCTTAATCCTTTAGGCATTCCACAGGAATGAAAGCAAAATGGAGGTGAAATTTGTAAATTTCATTTTTCTTGCTGGATTTCAATTTTGTTCCATTTTTTTTTCTGTAACACAGAAGGTTTTACCAGAGAAACACTACTAAGTATGTATTGTCCAGATTCTGCAGTTTTTAGAAATGTCCCACATGTGGCTCAAGTGTGCTCGTGGACTAAAACACAAGTCCCAGAAACAATGGAGCACCTAGTGCATTTTGTGGCCTGTTTTTTATTAGAATATATTTTAGGCACCATGCTAGGTTTGAAGAGGTCTTGTGGTGCCAAAATAGTAGAAATCCCCCAAAACTGACCACGTTTTGGAAACTACACCCCTCAAGGAATTCATTTATGGGTGTTGTGACCATTTAGACCCCACAGTTTTGTCACAGAACTTACTTGAATTGGGCTGTGAATTTAAAAAAATTTTTTTTTTTACAATAATATGTCGTTTTGGCTCAAAACGTCTTATTTTCACAAGGAATAAAATACCCCATTTTGTTGCCCAATTTGTCCTGATTGCGGTAATACCCCGTTTGTGGTGATAAACTGCTGTTTCGGCCCATGGGAGGCCTCAGAAGGGAAGGAGCGCTGTGTGTTCTTTGGAGTCCAGATTTTGCTGGATTGGTTTTCGGGTGCCATGTCGCATTTGCAGAGCCCCAGAGATAACAAAGCAATGGAAACCCACCAAAAGTGACCCCATTTTAAAAACTACACCCCTTAAGGCATTCATCTAGAGGTGTAGTGAGCATTTTGACCCCACAGGTATTGTGTAAAAGATAATGCGCAGCAGATGGTGCAGAGTGAGATTTGCAATTTTCTATACATATATGCCATTTCAGTGTCCGAGAAATGGTGCCCAGCATGTGCCACCGGAGACATACACCCCATAAACTGTAATGTGGGTTCTCCTGGGTATGGCAATAGCCTACATGTGGCTGCTGTCAATTGCCTGGGCACACGGCAGGTCTTAGAAGGGAAGGACCACCATTTGGCCTACTGGAGCTTCTCTGGTGCGAAGTCATGAATGCAGAAGCACCTGAGGTACCAGTACAGTTGAAACCCCCAAGAAGTGACCCCCTTTTAAAATCTACACCCCTTAAGGCATTCAATCTAGAGGTGTAGTGAGCATTTTTACCCCACAGGTATTATCTAAAAGGTAATGCACAGCAGATGGTGCAGTGTGAGATTTGCAATTTTATATATATAATATATATGCCATTTCATTGTCCAATACATTGTGCCCAGCATGCGCCACCGGAGATATACACCTCATAAATTGTAATGTGGGTACTCCTGGGTACGGCAATACCCTACATGTGGCTGTTATCTGCTGCCTGGGCACACGGATGGGCTTAGAAGGGAAGGACCACCATTTGGCCGGCTGGAGTTTTTTCAGCACATTTCTCCTGACACAACCGCTCTGAACTACCGTACTCTCTAACGCCAACAGGGAAGTTCAGGGCGGGTGCGGGAGGATGTGAGGTCTGCGGCAGGAAATGATGTATAGCGGCGATCGCCGGGGCGGGACCACCGCAAGTATGTCCCGGAGTATTGAGCTGTGATAGCCCGCTATCGGAAACAGCAGGTATCACAGCTCAAACACGCGCCGTGATTAAATGGTGCTGTGTTTATTCAGGTCAGTACGTTTACGGAGCGGAGTGCGAACGATGCGCTCAGCTCGACGTAATAGTACTGAGATGAGGGGGTAGGGGTTAATTTGTCATGAAATAAGGAGGGACAAGCTCCACCGGCTATGAAACTGCTTATTAGTCAATTGTCTAATTACTTTTGGCCTGTGAAAAGGAGGTACATTGTAAAAAATGGCTGTAATTCCTAAACGGTTAATTCAATATTTTTATGAAACCTCTTGAATTAAAGCTGAAAGTCTACACTTCAATTACATCTTGGTTCCTTTGTTTCAAACTCATTGTGGTGGTGTACAGAGGCTAAATAATGAAAATTACGTCACTGTGCATACACACCCATAACATTAACCCCTTCCCGACATCCGCCGTATATACACACGGCGCTGTCGGGCAGGGCTTCCTGCAAGGCGAAGTACTACGTCGCGGTGATAGTGCGGGCTCAGGAGCTGAGCCCGCACCATCACCGCCGGGTGCCAGCTGTATGTTACAGCTGGCACCCTGAGGTAACGGCCAAGACCGGAGCTAGCATACGATACGGTCGATTAACCCCTCAGATGATGCATTCAATAGAGATAGCAGCATGTGAGGAG
Source organism: Rhinoderma darwinii (assembly GCF_050947455.1). NCBI lineage: Eukaryota > Metazoa > Chordata > Amphibia > Anura > Rhinodermatidae > Rhinoderma > Rhinoderma darwinii. Next base: position 155,187,950 of record NC_134687.1, on the reverse strand, counting down.
TTCATTGTCATCGGCACCCCAGCAACATGCTCGCTGGGTTGCCACTGGCTGCAATGGCAACCGGAGGCCTCATACTGGCCTCCCGGTCAACCAGCAACGGAAGCCTCCCATGCCCCCCTCGCCGGCGGTGCCTAAAAGGCTTCCGGTACCATCGGCAAGATGGCGCCGGCTCAGAAGCTGAGTCGGCGTCCTCAGCAGTGGGTGTCCGCTGTATGTTACAGCAGACACCCCGCTGTATCGGCAGGAACCGGAGCTAGCTCCGATTCCTGCCATTAACCCCTTTGATGCAGCGATCCAATGCGATCGCTGCATCTTAGTGGTTTGTAGCAAATCGTCAGCCTGCCATGCGATGGCAAGGATGCCGACTGCTACTCTGGCAACAGGAGGCCTAACAATGGCCTCCTGTCTGCCATTACGGAAGCCGATTAGGCCCTGACCGGCTTGCTGTCAGTGAACAACTGACAGTTCTAAGAAATTGCACTACATAGGTAGTGCAATGTATTAGAACATCAATCAAACAGCGGCACCTTCAAGTCCCCTAGTGGGACTAAAGAAAACATAAAACACGATCGCCCTTTTTCCCTTATCAAGCAATTTATTATTGAAACAAAATAATAAAATCATACATATTTGGTATCTCCGCGTCCGACCTGAACTATAAAAATATTATTTTATTTGACCCACGCAGTGAACGCTGTAACAAAACCCTAAAAAATAATGCCAGAATTGCTGTTTTTTTTGGTCACTTTGTCTTCCAAAAATTGAAATAAAAAGCGATCAAAATGTCGCATGTATCCAAAAATGGTACCTATAAAAACTATAGCTCGACTCACAAAAAACAAGCCATCATACAGCTCCGTCGACAAAAAAATTAAAAAGTTATGGCTCTTACAACTTGGCGACAGAAAAAAATACATTCTTTGTACAAAATTAATTTTATTGTGCAAAAAGTTGTAAAACATAAAAAAGTTCTATAAATTAGGTATCGCCGGAAGCGTACTGACCCGCAGAATAAAGTTAACATGTAATTTATGACGCGTGGTGAACGCTGTATAAAAAAAAAACTAAGTAACTATGCCAGAAGTGCTGTTTTTTGATCACCTTGCCTCCCAAAAAAAAAGGATAAAAAGTGATCAAAAAGTTGCATGTACCCCAAAATCGTACCAATAAAAACTACAGCTCGTCCCGCAAAAACACAGCCCTCATACCACTATGTCTATGAAAAAATAAAATAAGTTAAGACTCCAATAAGTCAGCAAAGAAAAATATGCGGTTGTGCAGGCCCGAGGGGAACATTTCTTCTGTTTCAAGTGGCGATTTATCAAGGCCCTAAAATTAGGGAACCAGGAAGAGCAGGGCCAAAATATATCTGGACGCGAGGGTGCCCGCATTATACCAGGACAACATTTCCCATCAAAATTCCCCAAACTGCAAAGGTGCGGTGTGGACCAAAAGGGGGACAAGAAAGGATATTTATCAGTGCAACACCGGCCTGTGCAGAAAGGATTGCTTCATAGCGTAACAAAGATTTATGGGTTATTTTATTGTTTACACCATTATTATACCACCTGACTATGCCCCTGATGTACTCTGTCCAGCTCACATATGCCCCACATTATAAACTGAAATACCAGTAAAACTACAAACAAAACTACTACCAAGCAAAATCTACGCTCCAAAAGCCAAATGTCGCTCCCTCCCTTCTGAGCCCTACAGTGTGCCCAAACAGCAGTTTAATTCCACATATATGGCATCGCCATACCTGGGAGAACCCTTTTAACAATTTTTGGGGTGTGTGTCTCCAGTGGCACAAGCTGGGCACGACATATTTGTACCATCCGCAGCACAATTATTTATGGAAAAGACCTGTGCAGTTAAAATGCTCACTACACCCCTTAATAAATGCCTTGACGGGTGTAGTTTCCAAAATGTGGTCACTTCTCAGCTGTTTCTTTTATTATTTCACATCAGAGCCTTTGGAATTGTGAACCAAAACTGTGTAAGTTGCCAAATTATGCCTCAATTTTGCATGGTACTCTTTCACTCCTGAGCCCTGTCCATAGTCCAGGCAACACATTAGGGCCTCATGTAGAAAGATTCTAAAACCGGGAAACACAGCATAATAATTAGAGAGCTGTCTTGTTATGGTGGCACAAGCTGGGCACCAATTATTGGCATATCTATGGAAAAAATCTAATTTTTACTCTGCAACATCGAGTGAACACTAATTTCTGCAAAACACCTGTGGGGATAACATGCCCGCTACACCCCTAGATGAATACCTTGAGTGGTGTCGTTTCCAAAATGGGGTCACTTGTGGGGGGTTTCCACTGTTTTGGTCCCACAGGGGCTTTGCAAATGCGACATAGGAACCAATCCAGCAAAATCTGCACTCCAAAAGCCAAATGACGCTCCTTCCCTTCTGAGCCCTACTGTGTGCCCAAACAGCAGTTTATGACCACATATGGGGTATTGCCGTACACAGCAGAAATTGCTTTACAAATGTTGGGGTTCTTTTTTCCTATATTTGTTGAGAAAATTAAAAATTTTGAGCTAAAACTACATCTTATTGAAGAAAAACTGCCCAATCCTAATAAACTCTATGGGGTCAAAATGCTCACTACACCCCTAGATGAATTCTTCAAGGAGTGTAGTTTCGTGAATGGAGTCACTTTTGGGGAGTTTCCACTGTACTCCTACCTTAGAGGCTTTGCAAAAGTGACATGGTTCCAAGAAATCAATCCAGCAAAATCTGTACTCCAAAAGCCAAATGGCGCTCCTTCTCTTCTGATCCTTTCCGTGTGCCCAAACAGCAGTTTATGATCACATATGGGGTATTGCCGTACCCCAGAGAAGTTGCTTTACAAATGTTGGGGTTCTTTTTTGCCTTTATTTGTTGAGAAAATGAAAAATTTTGAGCTAAAGCTACGTCTTATTGAAGAAAAAGGATTGTTTTTATTTTCACTGCCCAATTCTAATAAAATCTATAAAAACCCTGTGGGGTCAAAATGCTCACTACACCCATAGATGAATTCCCCAAGGGGTGTAGTTTCCAAAATGGGGTCACTTGTGTGAAGTTTCCACTGTTTTGTCCCTTCCGGGTCTTTGCAAATGCGACCTGGCCTCCGCAAACCATTCCTGCTAAATTTGAGCTCCAAATGGCGCTCTTTCCCTTCTAAGCGCTGCCGTGTGTCCAAACAGCCATTTAGGACCACATGTGGGGTACTGTTTTAATGTGGCTGTGCTTTTTCTCCTTTAGTCCTTGTGGAAATGAGAAAAAATTAGCTAAACCTACATTTTCTTTGAAAGAATGTAGATTTTCATTTTCACGGCCTACTTCCAATAATTTCTGCAATAAACCTGTGGGGTCAAAATGCTCACTATACCCCTAGATAATTACCTTGAGGGGTCTAGTTACATAGTTAGTACGGTTGAAAAAAGACACATGTCCATCAAGTTCAAACAAGGGATGGGAAAAGGGAAGGTAACATTTCTACACATAGGAGCGAATATTTTTTTTGTTCTAGGAAATTATCTAAGCCTTTTTTCAAGCCATCTACTGTCCCTGCTGTGACCAGCTCCTGCGGTAGACTATTCCATAGATTCACAGTTCTCGCAGTATAGAAGGCTTGTCGCCTCTGCAGGTTGAACCTTTTTTTCTCCAGACAGAGGGAGTGCCCCCTTGTTTTTTGCGGGGGTTTTACATGGACATGGAACAGGATTTCACCATATTTTTTGTATGTGCCATTAATATATTTAGATAAATTAAAGAGGCTCTGTCACCAGATTTTGCAACCCCTATCTCCTATTGCAGCAGATCGGCGCTGCAATGTAGATAAGAGTAACGTTTTTGTTTTTTTTTTAAAACGAGCATTTTTGGCCAAGTTATGACCATTTTTATATTTATGCAAATGAGGCTTTCTAAAGTACAACTGGGCGTTTTTAAAGTTATGTACAACTGGGCGTGTATTGTGTATGTACATCTGGGCATTTTTACTTCTTTTACTAGCTGGGCGTTGTGAATAGAAGTGTATGAAGCTGACGAATCAGCATCATCCACTTCTCTTCGTTAACACCAAGCTTCTGGCAGTGCACAGACACACAGCGTGTTCCCGAGAGATCACGCTGTGACGTCACTTCCTGCCCCAGGTCCTGCATCGGGTCGGTCGAGCGAGGACACATCGGCACCAGTGGCTACATTTGATTCTGCAGCAGCATCGGCGTTTGCAGGTAAGTCGATGTAGCTACTTACCTGCAAACGCTGATGCTGCTGCAGAATCAACTGTAGCCTCTGGTGCCGATGTGTCCTCGCTCGTCCGAGCATATAAAAATGCTCATAACTTGGCCAAAAATGCTTGTTTTTAAAAAAACAAAACTTTACTCTTATCTACATTGCAGCGCCGATCTGCTGCAATAGGAGATAGGGGTTGCAAAATCTGGTGACAGAGCCTCTTTAATCATGTGCCCCCCTTAGTCGTCTTTTTTCAAGTCTAAATTGGTTTCATTCTTTTAATCTTTCCTCATAACTTAGATTCTCCATGCCCCTTATTAGCTTCGTGGCTCTTCTTTGTATTTATTTTCAACTCCAGGGCATCCTTTCTATGAACTCGAGCCCACAACTGAACTGCATATTCTAGACGAGGCCTCACTAATGCTTTGTAAAGTGGTAATATTACATCCCTGTCCCGTGAGTCCATGCCTCTTTTAATACACGACAATATCTTGCTGGCCTTTGAAGCAGCTGATTGACATTGCATGCTGTTATTTAGTTTATGATTTACAAGTACACCCAGATCCTTCTCAACAAGTGACTCCCCCAGTGTAGCTCCCCCTAGGACATATGATGCATGCAGGTTGTTGGTACCCAGATGCATAAGTTTACATTTATCTACATTGAACTTCATTTGCCAACTCGACGCCCAAACACTTAGTTTGTTTAAATCTGCTTGCAATTCACGAACATCTTCCAGAGACTGAACTATATTACATAGCTTGGTGTCATCTGCAAAAATAGAAATAGTGCTATTAATCCCATCCTCTATATCATTAATAAGTAAGTTGAATAATAGTAGCAACAGCACTGAACCCTGGGGTACACTACTTATAACCGGGGAACATTCAGAGTAGGAATCATTGACCACAACTCTCTGGATACGGTCCTTGAGCCATTTCTCAATCTAATTACAAACTATACTATCTAAACCAATAGTACTTAATTTACCCATTAGACGTTTATGAGGGACAGTGTCAAATGCCTTTTCAAAGTCCAAAAACAATATATCCACAGCAGCCCCTCTCTCTAGGCTTCTGCTCACCTCTTCATAAAAACAAATCAGGTTAGTTTGGCAACTGCTGTCCTTAGTAAAACCGTGCTGGCTGTCACTTATAATACTATTTTTTGTCACATAATATATAGCCCCTCAAACATTTTCCCCACAATGGATGTTAAGCTTACTGGTCTATAATTACTCGGGGAAGACCTAGAGCCCTTTTTGAAAATAGGCACCACATTTACCATGCGCCAGTCCCTTGGCACTATACCAGTCATTAGAGAATCTCTGAATATTATGAAGAGGGGAACTGAAATAACTGAACTAAGCTCTTTAAGAACTCTAGGGTGTAACCCATCTGGTCCCGGGGCCTTGTGCACATTTATTTTATTTAATGTAGCTTGGACCATATCTACATTCAGCCAATTCAGTATATCAACTGATATATTAACAGCACTGGCTATATCAGCTGCTCTTTCTTCTGTTGTATATACAGAGCTAAAGAACCCATTTAGTAACTGCCTTCTCTTGATTCCCTGTTACCAACTCCCCATTACCACCATCTAAGGGTCCTACATGTTCAGACCTTGGCTTTTTTGCATTTATATACTTGAAGAATTTTTGGGGATTTGTTTTACTTTCCTTGGCAGGTGGCCTTTCATTTTGTATTTTTGCTAATTTTATTACATTTTTACAGATTTTATTACGCTCTTTATCATTTAAAAAGGCTACAGATGTACCCTCAGATTTGTATTTTTGAAATGCCCTTTTTTTTGTCATGTATTGCCCTTTTTACAGAAGGTGTAAGCCATGTGGGGTTTAATTTTAGTCGTTTATACTTGGGGTCACTTTTGGTGGATTTCCACTGTTTTGGCACTGCAAGAGCCCTTCAAACCTGACATGGTGCCTAAAATATTTTCTAATAAAAATGAGGCCCCAAAATCTACTAGGTACTCCTGTGCTTCTGAGACCTGTGTTTCAGTCCATCAGCACACTAGGGCCACATGTGGGATATTTCTAAAAACTGCAGACTCTGGGCAATAAATATTGTGTTGCATTTCTCTGGTAAAACCTTCTGTGTTACAAAAAAAAAATGGATTAAAAATGAATTTCTGCAAAAAAAAGTGAAATTTGTCAATTTCACCTCTACTTTGCTTTAATTACTGTGAAGCGTCTAAAGGGTTAAGAAACTTTCTAAATGCTGTTTAATACTTTGAGGGGTGAAGTTTTTAAAATCGGGTGACTTATTGGGGGTTTCTAATATAAAAGCCACTTCACAACTGAACTGGCCCCTGTAAAAATAGCCTTTTGAAAATGTGAGAAATTGCATCTAAAGTTCTAAGCCTTGTAACATCCTAGAAAAAGAAAACGATATTGAAAAAATGATGCCGATCTAAAGTAGACATATGGGGTGTTAATTAGCAAATATATAGTGTGGTATAACTGCCTGTCTTACAAGCAGATACATTTAAATTTAGAAAAATGCAAATTTTTGCAATTTTTCACTAAATTTTGGTGTTTTTCACAATTAAATACTGAATGTATCGAGCACATTTTGCCAGTAACATAAAGTCCAATGTGTCACGAGAAAACAATCTCAGAATCCTTTAGATAGGTAAAAGCATTCCGAAGTTATTACCACATAAAGTGAAACATGTCAGATTTGAAAGCGGGAAGAGGTTAAAACCACTGACAGGTGAAGTGAATAACATTGATTATCTGGTTACAATGGCAACTTTCAGGAGGTGTGATATATTATGCAGCAAGTGAACAGTCAGTTCTTGAAGTTGCTGTGTTGGAAGCAGAAATATGGGCAAGCCAAAGGATCTGAACAACGTTGACAACCGCTAAATTGTAAAGGATAGGTGACTGAGTCTGAGCATCTCCAAAACGGCAGGTCTTGTGGGGTGTTTCCGGAATTCAAATGTGGTACAAGGAAGGACAACTGTTGAACTGGCGACAGGGTCATGGGCCCCCAAGGCTTATTGATGCATGTGGGAAGCGAAAACTAGTCCTTCTAGTCCGATCCCAGAGCTGCTGTGGCACAAATTGCTGGTAAAGTTAATGCTGGCTATGAGAGAAAGGTGTCAGAACACACAGTGGATTGCTGCTTGCTGAGTTTGGATCTGCATAGCCACAGACCAGTCAAAGTGCCTATGCTGACCCTTGTCCACCGTTAAAAGCACCTACAATGGGCACATGAGTATCAGAACTGGACAATAGAGCACTGGAAGAAGGTGTTCTGATCTGATGAATTCCGTTTTCTTTTACATCATGTAGATGGTCTGGTCTGTTTGTCATGCTTACCTGGGGAAGAGATGGCACCAAGATGCACTATACGTAGAAGGGACGCTGGCATGGGCCGTATGATGCTCTTGGTTATCTTTTGTTGTGAAACCTTGGGTACTTGCCATCATGTGGATGTTAACTTTTCCTCCAACTCGATCTCAATCCGATCAAGAATCTGTGGGATGTGCTGGAAAAACAAGTTCGACCCATGAACGGAACTTATAGGATCTGCTGCTAACGTCTTGGTGCTAGATGCCACAGGACACCTTCAGAGGTCTTGTGGAGTTCAGGCGTGATGGGTCACAGCTGTTTTGGCTGTGCAAGGGAGACCTACACAATATTAGGCAGGTGGTTTTAATGTTATGGCTGATTGGAGTATATATAATCTAATAATATATTATGTAATATATAGCTTATTTATGTTGTGTAATGTTTTACAAATCTCAGAATGCAGCCAGCAATGTAAGCAATAAACACTTTTTAATTCTGGTTGTCATGGCTGTGTCCAGGTATATGTACATGTGTATATTTTCTCCTCTAGTGTCTACCATTTGTTGTATTTATTACCTGTAGTTTATACATATTTCCTAGCGCTGTACACAGATCACTCACATGAGTCCTTGTCCCCAGTGGGGCTCTCATATCTTAGGAAGTCAGTTCAGTTATCAGTATGTTTCTGGAGTGTGGGAGGAAATCAGAAGACCCAAAGGAAACCCATACAAATTCTATGCAAACTCAAATTCTATACTATTGAAATGCTAATATACACTATATATATTATAACATATGTAAGGCGAAGTACAGAGATGTGTATTTTATAAAAATTGTAAGACAATTACAGTAATAATAATACAGTACTACAGAGAATTTATATAGCCCTGGATGTACTCAGGACAACTATAATAAACTTCCATGGTCTACAAGCTGGAAAGCATTGCACAGTGGAGAAAAAGGCTTATAGGACAAAGTGACTTTTTTATTCTATGACTAAACAACTTTATTTATAAAAACTGTTCAATTCTTTGAAATAAAACTTCCAGCAGAAAAGGTACATAACTTTAGTCCGCAATATATTCTAAATGTGTATATGTTCAATGTAGTTTTAAAACCCATTGTCATGGACAAAACCATTAATCCACAAAAGTACAAATATTTGTCTGGTCTACTTTCACTCAGATGGTTCTATGAAGAGAGGGGATCTTTCAGCAGGCATTAATATACAGTAATACCCTCATACATGCCTCTTGGCGTAGTATGTTTACCTGGCTCCAGATGCGCCGTGGAGGACTGGTCTTGTCTGAATGAACTCCTTTATGTGATGTTATTTGTTTTATGTGAAACACCAGTTCCCTGTAAGAGGGATTCTGGACAACCACGTACACCATACGAAATTGGGTTAAGCTTATTACTGCAAAGACTGATAACTCTTAAGTGGTAACATCTGGAAGCCCCCAATGCCAGCACATATTACACGTGAGAAGCCTTTATTCACACGCCGCCTTGTTTCCATTCCTTATCACAGGGAGAAGGATGCCAGTGCTGTCAATGTTGATGAGCTGTCTTCTTTTCTGCTGAGGCTCATGGGTAAGAGTTCTTTGTATTTTTTTTTTTCGTTTGCCGTTACATATAATGTACTGTAGTGTAAATACAGCAATACAGCACATATAGCAATATAAAAAGTCATTCCACTTACTAAATGTTAGTCTTCTTTAATTCTGCCCCCGTTTTTTTGAAGTACAGTTGGCACTACTTGGAGGAACCGAGCCTAAACATACCATAAACACTGCAGGCTGTCATCGTAGCATCGCACAAGTGATGTACCTACTACTGTTTACGCCATAGCTCCACTGCTCGCTCGTGCACATATACATAGATGTACTTTTACAACCTGATCTGCACAAGCGCTACTTTGTATATGTGCATATATACGAGTGACGAGAGCTATTTTAGTGGAGGAGTTATAAGAAACAGGCCAAACTCTTTAAGGTACTGTACCACATGGGTACCTCAGCATCCATGGGTGTTCAGATTACTTCACTTACTATTTGTCTGCATAGTATCTCTGTCAGAGCCTTGCTTGAAGGATGTGTATTGGGAGGTTCTACCATCGCCGATTTTTCATTGCAACCACCCCTTTGCACATTGGATTTTTTTTAAAAATTGTATGCAATAAAATTTGAACACCATTTCCTTTTAATACAACCAGCGCTGGATCAGAGCCTTTCTTTTCTTCTAATATAAGGCAAAATTGTTGCTAGGAATGTTCTGCCTGACAACTTCATTGAAAAGACTGGTGGTTAGGTCCCATGCACACGACCGTGGTTTTTATCCATAACGTAATTAAGGATAATCTGTGGACCCATTCATTTCTATAGGCCACGGTCAACCTTTTCCGTATACTTACAGATGTGTGTCCGGGCTGTAGAAATGATCCACAAAATATAGAACATGTCCTATTACTGTCCGCAATCTGAAAGTAACTATCTGAAAGTAAATTTAGAAGAACATATTTGAGAATATACTTTCTGTAAAACAATATACTCATTCCTTATTCTGAATTTTAGATGGGAAAATCGTTTTACCGGGAAACCTCATAAACCTGAGTTTCTACGGGAGGTCATGCAGCTTGCAAGTGGCGAGCATAAAAGGACCCGATGGTGTTGTGCAAGAACCATTTCTCAGTAACACTCACGAAGCTACTATTGATAACACCAATGTGGACTCCTGCAGTTTGGACCTATCCCTACAGCTCAGCTTACTAGAAATTGAGGACCAACAGGAATTAGCTGTTACCAGTACACCAAGCAAAGCTGTGGAAAGCATATCTTCTTTTCCTTCTTCAAATTCAGAAGTTGTAGTGGAAGATCAAAGCATAGGAGAGCCTTACCTAGAGACTTCACAGAGTCCCATCTGTGTCATATCTGGTACCAGTGATGACAGTGCTGCAGTTTCTCCACATAGGAAAGCTGGAGTTAGATGTAATACAGATATGTTTTACTATATTTCTCCTCTAACTCGACTCAAATGTAAAAGTCCAAAGGTACTTTCTGAAACGGAACATGATACAAAAAACAAAATTACTTATGATATGATTGGTGGTTTACAGACCCAACTGGAGGAAATCAGGGAAACAATAGAGCTACCTCTAAAGCAGCCTGAATTGTTTAAGTCCTATGGTAAGTTGACATAAAATTAAACAAATCATAGCAAAGTTAATAAACCTTCCATATGTTTCTAATGAAATTTGATTAAAAGATCACATTTGGCATGTCTTCTGACAGAATTTATCTTTTTACATAGCTAGATTATCATGTGATTTATCAGTAGCCCATTGCAGCGCTATATGCAGGGACTCATAGTGGCCAAATTCAAGGCCAGTCGTTGACAAGCTTTCCTTTTTGCAGTTGTCATTTTATGTATAAAAACATGTGTTCTGAACATTAATATATTGTAATACTTTTAGCGCTCCAAGTGCATTACACCGTGACGTGAACTACAAGAGTCATTTGTGTCTGCGTGTTATTGATAGATGTAATGGTGTGAGGGTTATTTCTGACAGTGTAAACATTAAATTTTTTACAAGGTATGCATACAGTGCACTTTGGCAATAAAAACACCAATTTTGGTATGAACTATATGAAATCTTTAATGTCTGTTCGACAACTTTATCTAAAAGCGGTGTATTGATCTCTTTGTTTAACTCGCAGGAATTTCTCCGCCACGGGGCATTTTACTCTATGGACCTCCTGGGACAGGCAAAACACTAATAGCACGTGCAATCGCTAATGAAGTTGGTGCTCATGTTTCAGTTATCAATGGTCCAGAAATAATGAGCAAGTAAGATGAACTTTGTATTTTCTTATCTTTCTAATTTGCAGAGATATGCCTGTGTAAGGCCCCCTTCACTTTGCGTTATTGCCATCGGAGGTATGCATCGGTGGAACTCCCAATGTATACATCTGACAGAAGGCTGCAACATATCCAACTGTATAGACATGCAATGGGATACGTTGCCCAAGCAGCCCCAGACCTCCTCTCACCACCAGGCAGAGTACTATCTGATGATCTGCCTGGGGATAAAGGCCCCGGGGAAGCTACTGACGTCACTGTCCATAAATGGACAGTGACGTCAGGAGCTTTCCCCGGGGCGGAGTCCCTGGGCAGAGCACTTCCTCTGCCTGGGGACACCGGGTCTTGGGAAGCTGGGGAAGGCGGTCCTGCCTGTGGCCCTGTGCAGGAAGCTCCAGTGACATACCTGTCCATATATGGACAGTTATGTCACTGGAGCTTTCTAATGCATACGTTTAACTTATACCTGTGACGGATCCTGTGTTAGAACACGTATACGGCACGATATATATGTTTTTTTTGCGGGATCCCGCAGGATTAAATGTGTAGTCTCCCACGCTATTCCATTCTTCAAAAAAAGTAATATTGACGTACACCATCCCAACGGAGACAAAAAGGATACTCTTCTATCCTCTGTCGGGCTAATGGAGCCCTATCGACATGTTTGTCATGTACGCTGAGAGTTCTCCCGACATACACGATAAACGCAGGGCAGAAACGTTATCTGAAGCGGGCCTTAGACTGATATAGAGTAATTTGAATGACATGCCTCTTGCATATTTCGAACATTGAATATCTGGTTGGTTTTCAGATGTACAAGTTATATGCTTCAGGAACTCAGAAAATATTAATAATTTTTGTTCTAATTGTGGCTTGTTTATTGTATATTTACTACACGTTCGCAAGGGTGTAGTGTTTCAAATATACTGTTGGTGTTATTAATATATTAATCATACTATATGGATGTTCTTGTGTTAATAAGCTGCCCTTAGCATTCATGTGGTCTCATTCATTCATAACACTGCACCCTTGTGAACTCAAAGTACTAAATAAAGAGGCAAACCATAATTTGAATAAAAATAAATCCATTTTAAGATCTGTTTACTTCAGCTCGCCTTTTTGTTGACCTTCTCCAGGAAAATATCTTCTACACTGTACATATAGTAAAATTTACTGAAATATTAGTTAAACCAAGAAAGAGCAAGGACATTACAAAAGTATTAGATATTACATTTGCTGACTATGTAGCCAACGTTAATCAAAAGTGGATTTTCACTTTTAATTGTATTTTAATTCTTAGTCTCGGTCTTTAAACTAGTTATGAGCGGGGGGGGGGGGACGACGACGTTATCTAAATACTGTTGCTCAAAAAAATAAGTTTGGTTAGACTTAAGAAGTAAAAGTACAATTCTCAGTTAAATCTGTCCATCTTCCACATATAGATATTAGTCTGTCACCAAGAATGAATACCTTGCAGTCATGAATAGGTTAATGTGGCTTTGCATGTAGGTAATTTTCTTGTTATTTTTCATATCTGTGCATGTTTTGTGCTCCGAATGTGCAGCTAATTCCCTGTTTGGTAGAGTAATATATCATAGTGTTACTAAATTGTAAACAGATAGCAATAGTCTGACTTGTACCAGGAAGCTGCTCTGCAGAGGCTTTCTGAGGCTATGTTCACACAGAGTTTTTTGCAGGCCTCAAAATTCTGTTTTGAAGTTTGAGGTAGATTTTCCTCTCCCTGCGCGCTGATTTTCGTAGCGTTTTTAAAGGCGTTTTTCATCCGCGGCCTATGATCGCCGCGGGCATAAAACGCTGCGAAATACGCTTTCTCTGTCTCCCATTCAAGTCAATGGTAGGTCAGAGGCATAAACGCCCGAAGATAGGGCATGTCGCTTGAAATCAATGGGAGGCATTTTCGGGCCGTTTTTGACAAGTTTTTTGGCGCGGTTTCCGCGTAAAAAAACTTGTCAAAAAACTCAGTGTGAAAATAGCCTTATTCTCCCAGGAATGTTTTCAATAATTTGATATCCAGCTCAACAGGACATTAGGGCAAGTTCCAAAAAGTTAGTAGTGATTACAACATAAGAGGAAAATGTTTTAAAAATAATAATTTCGTAAAGTTAAAGATTTTATTAACTGTAAGACAAGAATTAATCTCTGCATAATTCCTTTGTATAGATTTCAATGTAAAGATTCCCTCTTGTCTCTTGGTTCTTAGAGTATTTTCATACGGGTCGGAATTCCTGGCAGAACTCCAAATTGTGTTTGAATTGGTGCAGATTTTCAGCCGAATTTGTCCCTGCAGAGGGGATAAAAAAAAAGACAGGACTATACTCGCCTCCCCTGGTGCTATTGCAGCGAAGACTCCCTGCTCCCCAACTGGTCTGTGTAGAGCCGGCCTCCTCGGATGACATCTCATCCCATGTGATGTTGCAGCTTTTACATGGGAGCTACGGGAGCACCAGGGGAGGGGAGATGTTTTCTTTTATTTTAAAGTTAAAAATGCAACAATACTTATGTATTGCAGGGTAGGGTACTTCTAACCGGCCCCTATTAAACCCTGACATTGTGAGGGTTTAATAGGAGGAGAGACATGGCAACCATCGGCATCCTGCGATCGTGCCGCACGGGCCGGGAGGGAACTGTATACTATAACCATTGGCGACATTTATTTTTTTATTTACATTTGTTTGTTTTCTATTGCAGATATTACGGAGAGTCAGAAGCCAAACTGCGTCAGATATTTGCTGAAGCATCACAGCGGTAATTAAATCTATAGAATGTTTTCTACTTTTTTACTTTTGAGATTCTGTACTTGTTTTTTTTTTAAAAAAGCACATATATAACAGAGAGAGAAAATGTATTCCTTTACATAAGCTTTTGCAATAAAAAAAATTCTACTATCCGTTATGAGGGTACAGGCGTAATCTGCTATTAAACGTAAATAGCTGCTATGGGCAAGGAAAGTAAATGAGGAACACAGAGAAAGCCGGGGGTTTACAAAGCATTATGTTACATGAATCGGTGGAAACGTTGACAAAGGGCTAGTAGAATAGTTGGGAATTTTGTGGCAGGTCGAATAAAATTAACATAAACCACAGTGTGCAGTGTTTATGGTGATAGCACAGAGGCCCCTTTGGATTTATTCTTTTGCACAGCGCCACTCCTGAATGGCGCTGTGCAAAAATCTGGGTAACTTTTCTCTCTATACTTTTCTACTTTATAGCTCAATCAGGTTTTATTGGTTTAGAATACATAACAAGACACAGATTACAGATACAAGCAAAGGTTGTCAGAAAAAAACAATACTTAAGGCTTCGTTCACATCTGCGTCAGGGTTCCGTTGGTGGGTTCCGTCAGACCTTTCCGTCAGGGGAACCAATGAACGGAAACCAAACAGAAACCATAGCTTTCCGTTAGCATTACCTTTGATTTCAATGGCAATTCGTCCATTGCTAATGGTTTCCGTTTGTTTCCATTCCACAAGGTTTCCGTTTATTTGGTGGAATCAATAGTGTAGTTGACTGCGCTATTGATTCTGTCAAACGGAAACCGTATGGAACGGAGACAAGCGGAAACCATTAGCAATGGAAGCGTTACCATTGAAATCAAAGGTAATGCTAACGGAAAGCTATGGTTTCTGTTTGGAGTCCGTTCGTGGGTTCCCCTGACGGAAATGTTTGATGGAACCCACGAACGGAACCCCGATGCAAATGTGAACGAAGCCTAAACGGGTTGCCACACGATTTAATATTACAGTTTAAGCTAGGTATTTCTGCTACAGACATGTTATAGCGCAGCCTGGTGTTCTCCTCTTAAGAATGTGCACCTAATGTGTCTCGTGCTGGTGGGAATAAGCCGCTTATAGTACTCTGATTACTATTAATGGCATGCACAATAGTAGGAATCACTCCGCTGCCTGTGTTTAACAGGATCCGAGTGGTAGGACTGAGCTACTAGGTATGTGTGACCATCGACACTGGACACATTAGGGGGATGTTCTGAGAAGGAATTTAAAAGAGCACTAGGGGGTGCCATAACAAGTATGTAACTGCAATATCTTGACACCGGAGTATTTAAAAAAAAAAGGATTCCAAATTAAAAGTTGTTCTGTTTTGCGTGAGCTAATAGAGTAAATTGATATATAATCTTTGGAGAACCCCTTTAAGGGCCGGTCGCAGCTGCCCACAAGTAAACAATAGAGAAGCAACCAGTGGGTACAATATTGTATAAGATCCTCCCATAAAATGTCTGTTAAAAAACAAAGTAATATTAGCATCTGGGAGGGGCGCTGCAGCGAAGCACCCTAATTCCAGAGATAGGAACAGCTGCTAGCCACTGGCGTTTATTCTAAAGTGAGAACAGGGGGAGAGGGGAGAATTCGCCTATGCCCCATTCCTCTGGGAAATGATTTACTGTATCCATTGTGTTAGAATTGGCGTGCCTTATGAGGTGTGCAATCTCACCAAGCAATTCTATGGATTCTGGGAAAACACCTTTAGTTCAATACGGTACATTAATGCTGGCACACTTTTCTACTTTTTGTAGTGCTTAATTCCTTGTGCTGGCAATGTGTACCTGAGCCATTGTCTTGTATTTATTTGTAAATATAAAAATGCTATTGACAGTTCTTGCCATTGTTTTCTTTTATAGTCTCCCTTCCATTATATTCATTGATGAACTTGATGCGCTTTGCCCGAAAAGAGAGAGTGCACAGAGTGAAGTGGAGAAAAGGGTGGTAGCCTCATTACTTACACTTATGGATGGGATTGGCTCGGTAAGATGAATGCATTTAAAGGGAATGTGTCGCTAGAATTTTATTTATTTTTTCCAGTTAAACAGTTAGTATATAAGTGATTACACATTGTTTTAATTTCTTCACAAGTCAGGAAATATTATAAATTAGATTCTAATTTATAACATTTCCATGTGCTGGTCACTGAGGGAGCAATTCCCAAAATTGCAGCATTGGCAATGTGGTAAAGCAAGCTCATTGCTTTATGCTGCAAATTTGGGGTAGACACACTCGCTCTAGTGTCCTCACACAATCCCCCCTCCTTTATCCTGGCTAGTGCCTGGAGAAGGAGGGGGTTGAACCTTCAAACCTCCTACACGGTGTGCTGCCATTTTCTGAGCGAAGTCACAGTATAGGAGGGTTAGATACAGTGGTAATCAGACAGTATGACACGAGCATACACGAACATAATACACACATCACATACACAAACATAACTTACCTGCTCCTGCCGCCGCTGCCGCCTCCACTCCTATACCTTGCGTCTTCGCTGCCTTTAACATATGGCCGGAAGCCACGACCAGAGGTCGTCATCTTACTGTCCGGCCGCGGCTTCCATTCCACATGAAAATGGCGCCGGATTTCGCTCTGCCGAAGACCTTCCTTTTGGTCTGTGTGGGAGCGGCGCATGCGCCGTTCCCACACAGATGCCATACACTATAGTGAATGGAACGGCTCCCGTTCGAATTCTCTATGGAGATGTATGTGCCGTATTCCATCTCTGTATGTGTCGTTAATCGACACATACAGAGATGAAAAAAAAAATGGCAACCCCCATAGAGAAGTAAAAGTAAGAAAAAAGTTAAAAGTGCAACACAAGAACACAAATAAATAAAAATTATTTTAATAACATACTAAAAGCAATAGTATATCAAAATTTTTTTTTTTCATGACACCTTCCCTTTAAACTGAGTTAAGGCAGGAAGCCAGATAATAAAATGGAAATGTTGATTATGATGGGGAAAACCTAAGGTTGCCACCTCTGCCTTGTAAATAATGGCCCAGCCGGTATTACTACAAGGGGACTGGTATGTAAACACACACATTAATCGTACATCCACAGGAATATGCCATGAATGTGTGACAGGTGCAGGTACCACTACTTGCATGGCTGTTTACGGAACTCCGGTACAACTGAATGGAGAGCTTCGTACATGCGCGCCCATATTCTTCGCCCCATTTTCCACATAGGTGTGTGTCCCAGAGGTTGGACCCACAATTATCACACATTTATAAATCTGTGTGTTGGAAATATCCCTTCAACTTTACACCAGTAATATTATTTGTCATTAATTTAAGCTGTGTTGATACTCCAATCTTTGCTCGTTTGCCCACACCTATGAGGTGAACGGCTAACGACTGGAAGATTTTTGATTAGATGAGGGGATGTGGCAGCGACGAACAATAATCTTTCACCCAGGTAGATGTGGCCAACCTACGAAAACCTAACGTTTATCGTTGATTGTTGAATGCTATTACACATGGCGATTATCTCTTACATTTGAATAATTATGCAAAACTTTGTACAATAATCGCTCTGTCTAATAGGGCCTTAAGGAGGGCTGCACAGTCTTATTGTGAATCCACAACCCCTGTTTGTCCTTGTAAAGCTAGCCGGTATTTTCTTAGTGGAATATGTGGCAACATAGGTACACTTCTGCTACTGTGTTATTAAAGGGGTTTTCCAGCCAGTAAAAATTGATGGCCTGTCTTCAGGATAGGCCAATCAGCTGTTTTGAAGGGGTTTCATACGACCGCTGCTTCCCCTTCATTCCGGTCACTGCTTCCCCTTCATTCCAGTCACTGCTCGTATTGTGAATCGCCGACACAGAAGTAGTGGCGATTCACAGTATTACAACCTTCTCCCATTGAAGTGAATGGGAGTAGGCTCTAATATTTGAACCGCCGCTACAAGTGTGTCGGCAATTCACACTACGAGCAGTTACCCGGAATGAAGGGGAAGCAGCGCTCGAACGAGCGCTGCGGCCCCTTCAAAACAGCTGATCGGCAGGGGTCCCGGCAGTTGGACCCCGAGCAATCAGCTATTGATGGCCTATCCTATTTTTACTGGATGTAAAACCCCTTTAACTGCTGTATCAAACAGCCACAGCTTAATATTATAATACTAATTAATATTATACTAGCTTAATATTATAATACTAATATAATATTATATAATTATTGATATATTTCTTCCTTATACTATCTTAAATTATATCATCATTCTGTACTTCACCTGCCTCCTCAAAATAATATTGAATGATTTTCACTTACTCCGTGTTTTACTCCTTTCTTCTATAACTGGAAAAATTCAAAGTATATTTTATTTTATCATACCATATTTAGGAAGAAAGTCAGGGTCAGCTGCTAGTTCTGGGGGCAACCAATCGTCCTCATTCATTGGACCCTGCATTACGTCGTCCTGGGCGATTTGACAAGGAAATAGAAATTGGTGTTCCCAATGTTCAGGGGCGCCGGGACATTCTACAACGGATACTCATCAAAGTCCCACATCAGCTGAAAGAGGCGGAGCTAGCAGATTTAGCCAATAGTGCCCATGGCTATGTGGGGGCAGATTTAGCAGCTTTGTGCAAAGAAGCAGGTGAGTCATGTTATGAATGTAAACTCCATAAGGCTATATGCACTCTTGATAGGCGTGAACACCTATGTTCCATCCTATTCACAAATACCAAGTGTAAACAGAATTACTTAGAAAACCTGAAGCAGCTCCAGAAGGACATGTAATTGGCCTTTGCAGGATAAGCGGCTTACTTGCTACTGCTATATAGACTCAAATAAAGCATTGAACCTCAAATGGTGAGTGTGGTAGAGTATGGTATGGGTTGTCACCTCTGCGCAGTCCTGTTTTTTAGGCAGCGTCAATATGAACATCAAAACAGAAATATTGTCATTGATGAAGCTGTTAAATGCCTGTTGCACTACAAATGCACTGGACAGCCATTGTGCGTCTTTAATGATTTTGTTGACAACCCCATGGTTGTCTACCTTCTAAATTAGGAGAGGTTACAGCACGTACTGCACATAACCTAAGATTTGTAACACATTTTGTACACAGCGAAACAAATTTTAAACGATGTGTCATTAATTTGTTGTACAGTAATGAATGTATGTGTGTGTATGTGTATACATAGATACATAGATACATAGATAGATACATACACACATGGCTACATAATAGCTTTTGCAGCATTTCTTGTCTCCGTAGTATTGCACAGTCATGATTCCTTCGCATTGAAACACAAAATATGAATGGGTCAGTAACCCCACAACACAAGGCCACTGGCAAGTTGCTTTCATTTGGAATAAAAATAACTATATTGGCGGTGGGGTGAGCCAAATCATTAGGTAGCAGCATGTCAGAATGCAAGCCCGATCAATTAACCCCTTCCCGCTGCAGCCATTTTTTGGATCTTAATTTTCTTTTTTTTTTGTCACCACTTTCCAAAAGCCATAACTTTTTTATTATTCTGTTGATAAAGCCGTGTGAGGGTTTTCATTTTTGCGGAAAGAGTTGTCGTTTTTCATAGGACCATTTATTGTACAATAGAATGTACTGGGACACTAGAAAAAAAAATCTTTTTTTGGGACGGGGAAAAAAATAGCAATTCCTCCTTTTGGGGGGGGGGGGTTCGTTTTTATGATGCTCACTGTGTGGAAAAAATGAAATGTTAACTTTACTCTGCAGGTCAATACGATTACGGCGATACCACATTTATATAGTTTTTCTTATGTTTTACAAGTCGATTGAGCGGTATGAGGGCTTATTCTTTTGCGGGGCGAGCTGCAGTTTCTATTGGTACCATTTTAAGGTAGATGAGACCTTATAATCTTTTTATGCCATTTTTTGTGGGGGATGAGGTGACCAAAAAACAGCTATTCTGGCAGTTTAATGTTCTTTTTACGATGGTCACCGTGCTGGTTAAATAATGTTATATTGTGATAGTTCGGACTTTTACGGAACAGGGCGATACCAGTTATGTTAATTTTTTTTTTGCATTGCTTTTGGGGGAAAATGGCAAAAGGGGGCATTTTTGAACTTTTAATATTTCAATTTTACTTTGTTGAACAGTTTTTTTAAAATGTAGCTACACGTTTGACAAACTTCTGACATGTCATAGTGACATGACAGAAGTTTGGATTGGTGGGGGTCCGAGCACTGAGACCCCACCAATCGGTAGAACGAAGCAGCTGAAGCACTCGTGTGAGCGCTCAGCCGCTTCGTGTCTGTTCGGCTTTTTCGGGAAAGCCGATGTATCGGAGTACTGGCTCATAGACTTTCTATTGAGTCCGTACACCGATACATTTATTTCCGGAAAAAGGCGAACAGACACAAAGCAGCTGAGCACTCACACGAGTGCTTCAGCTGCTTCGTTCTAGCGATTGGTGGGGGTCTCAGTGCTCGGACCCCCACCAATCCAAACTATGACATATCACTATGACATGTCAGAAGTTTGTCAAATCTTTAGCTACACTTTAACTTTTTTTTACTAATCCCACTAGAGGACTTGAACCACTTACATGATATTCTGCAATACTAATGTATTGCAGTATATCGTGATTTTGACAGGCACATATTAAACACAAAGATTATTTTTAGAAAGTTATATACAGAGATTAAGCTTTACTTATATAAATTTGAAAAAGGATTAGAAAAACATGTCTGTTTTCGTTCAAAAACAGCGCCTCATCTGTCCACAGGTTGTGTGTGGTACTGTAGCTCATCCCTATTCACGTAAATGGAATTGATCTGCAAGTCCAGACACAACCAATTGACAGATGTGGGGCTGTTTATGGAAGAAAGGAGCCAAGTTTTTCCAATCCTCGACAACCCCTTTAAGCATACAAGCATTTTTAGGAATTTGTTAGGAGATAGTGTTCTTTGTTGAGTAATAGCATTTTCATTGGCAGCTGAAGGGTCAGTTTCATTCGTGTGTTAAAAAAATCAATAAATTGTAATTAATATTCTGATATGTTGTGGTTGGCACTATATGACCTCATAAAAAAATACAAGTTTTGCACGGTGTCGGTCTCATGTACAGTTTGTACAATAATCTAATCGTGTCAACTGTTCAAAAGCAGAAATGTGCTCTTAGACGTGCAGGTCACAGCAAAACTGATGCACACTGTTATGTCAGATGTATTCTGCACCCCTTAAAGGTGTGTCATGACAGATATTATGGCATATCCACAGGCTTTGCCATAAATGTCTGATAGATCCGCCTGGTGAAGTGGCAAAGCAGTGCACAGCGGGATGGGTTTCTGAATGCAGCCGAGCTGCCTGAGTTATTCTGTTTTTACGTAACTTCCATAGAAGTGAATGAGAGTTACGTAAACCCCTTTTGATCATACCGCAATCACTCTTGACCGCTACGATCAACGGGTTAGATTGCATTAGAACAGGAGCTCGGTTATTATTATACAGCAGAGCACCTACTCTATGACGGCATGGGACAGCCATGCAGGGCTTATTCTACAGCGCTGTAAAAACAAGGCACTGTAGAAGAAGGCCCCTTAAAAGGCATGTTGACGGTTGCTAAGGGGTTAACTTACCTAAAGAAAGGTCTTACCATTTTATATGCAAACAACACATACATGTTCCTGCTTAATCTAGATGTTTCTAGCTCTTTGTTGACTATCCTGTTCTGTCTCCAGATTGTTTTTTCTGAAATTCATGTATTATTTCTATGTTCTGTTAAAGTATATTTGTTATGTTATCACATTTCTTGAATTTTACGTAAACACTTTATCTTGGCTGATAAGAAAATGGCTTTGTATAAACCACTGGGTCAGCAAGGACAAAGCACTGTATATCGCACTCGGTTAATAGGCACAGATCACTCCATATCAGGGCTTCTCAAGCCTTTTCTGCAAGGGCCTCAAAAGCAAGAACATGGTGATGCCTGGGCCTCCACTTGGTCACTAGGCACAAATCTTTCTATATACCCTATTTTTCGGACTATAAGACGTACCCAGGTTTTAGACAACAGAAAATAGGAAACAATTTAATATTTTACTTCTTTTACAAAGAAAAATCTATTGGTTAAAAAAAAAAATTTGTTCGGCTTCACCACATTCTGAGAGCCATAACTTATATTTTTTCATCATTTGAGCGGTGTGAGGGCTTATTTTTTGCGGGATGAGCTGTAGT
Source organism: Rhinoderma darwinii (assembly GCF_050947455.1). Classification (NCBI taxonomy): domain Eukaryota; kingdom Metazoa; phylum Chordata; class Amphibia; order Anura; family Rhinodermatidae; genus Rhinoderma; species Rhinoderma darwinii. Next base: position 155,165,575 of record NC_134687.1, on the reverse strand, counting down.
TTTTATTAGCTCCATTGTACATACGATTTTTTTTTCATTTTTTATTTCATTCCTTTCAGTGCTATGGTTAACAAAAAACAATGATTCTGGGGTTTTAACCCCTTCCCGCTCCTGGATGTACTATTAGGTCATGGTAACTGTATCGTTCGCGCTCCATGACCTAATAGTACGTCACGGAAGTAATGCCATTTCGGCCGTCCTCCCGACACATACAGTAGCTGTGACAGCTGCTGTCTCGTACAGCAGTTGTCGCAGCTCCTATCGCGGGGACCAATCGCTGTGCCCCACTGATTAATCCCTTAAAAGCCGCGTTCAATAGCGATCGCGGCTTTTTGAGGGTTAAACCACCATTGACGGCCCGCTACATGATAGCGGGCAGCTATGGTTGCTATGGCAACTGGACACCTAATAATGGCGTCCGACTATGCCATCTACGGGTCAGGACCCGCTATGCTTGCTGTCAGTGAGTAGCTGACAGCTCTAATAAACTGCACTACGCACGTAATTGCGATCAGGGCCTTCTGCCCCCAAGTCCCCTAGTGGGACAAAGTAATAAAGTTAAAAAAAAGTTGTGTAAAAATAAGAAAATAAAAGTTTTAAAAGTAATAAAAGTAAAAATCCCCCTTTTTCCCTTATCAGTCCTTTATTATTAATAAAAATAAATAAATAAACAAACTATACATAATTGGTATCGCCGCGTCCGTAACGGCCTGACCTACAAAACTATTTTGTTATTTATCCCGCGCGATGAATGCCATAAAAGAAAATAATAATAAACCGTACCAGAGTCACAATTGTTTGGTCACTTCACCTCCCAAAAAATGGAATAAAAAGAGATCAAAAAGTCGCATGTACCTAAAAATGGTTCTGATCAGTTCGTTACGCAAAAAACAAGTCCTCGCACGGCTTTCTTGATGGAAAAATAAAAACGTTCTGGCGCTTAGAATATGGTAACACAAAAAGTAAATGATTTATTACAAAAAGTATTTTATTGTGCAAATGCTATAAGACATTAAAAAAACTATAAACATCTGGTATCACCGTAATCGTATCGCCCCGCAGAATAAAGTCAATATGTCATTTATAGCGCACGGTAAAATCTGTAAAAAAAAAAAAAAGAATAAAAAACAATAGTACAATTGCTGTTTTTTAGTCACCACGCCACCTAAAAATAGAATAAAAACTGATCAAAAGTCTCATGCACCCCAAGAAAACTACAATGAATTCCTCAAGGGGTCTAGTTTCCAAAATGGGGTCACTTTGGGGGGATTTCCACTGTTTGGCACCACAAGACCTCTTCAAACCGGACATGGTACCTAATAAAAAGGAGGCCTCAAAATCCGCTATGTGTGCCTTTGATTCGGAGACCGGTGCTTCAGTCCATTACCGCACTAGGGCCACATGTGGGATATTTCTCAAAACTGCAGAATCTGGGCAATAAATATTGAGTTGCATTTCTCTGGTTAAACCTTCAGTTTTACAGAAAAAAATTGAATAAAAAGGATTTTCTGACAAAAAATAAATAAATATCAACTTCACCTCTACTTTGCTCTAAATTCCTGTGAAACACCTAAAGGGTTAATAAACTTTCTAAATGCTGTTGTGAATACTTTGAGGGGTCTAGTTTCTAAAATGGGGTGTTTGATAGGGGTTTCTAATATATGGGCCCCTCAAAACAACTTCAGAACTAAACTGTAACCTAAAAAAAAATAATTGGGCAGTACTTCACTTACATTATACTGATAATGAGCAGTGCCCACCCCGAGATTACCCCAGTTTTGACCGTTTGTATAAACGGAGACCCCTATTAGACCATTTCAGTGCCCAGTTTCCCCAAGCATACACCCCACGAGAAGTGTATTCCTATTGATGAGTCCTTGGTACATTTTGAAGGGAGGCTTCAATTCTGACAGTACCTGCCGTACACCCACTGCTGGACCAGGGTTACCACCTCTACCTGGATCATTTTTATACCAGCGTCCCACTCTTCAAGTGCCACGCTTCCAGAAGTACTGCAGCATGCGGCACTGCTAGAAACAATCTGAGAGGCCTCCCTAAGACTCTGCTTGGGCGAACAAGAAGGGGTGAGAGCAGGGCACATTCCAGCAGCAACATATCGTGTGTCACGTACAAGGACAAGAGAGATGTCCTTGTATTAACAACAATACATGGCCATACCAGTACCAATGTACCAGAACGAGGTACCAGTACAGAGACCCCCAAACCAGACTGCATCCTGGACTACAATAGGTACATGTCAGATCAAGTCCTGAAGCCCTACAGCACCATGCGGTGTGGTATAAGAAGCTGGCCGTGCACATCATACAGATGGCTTTGTACAATGCGTATGTGCTGCATCGATGTGCAGGCCAGATAGGAACTTTCCAGGAATTCCAAGAGGTGATTATCAAGAACCTAATCTTTAGGGAACAAGAAGGGGGGCACCCAGTACTTCTGGAAGCGAGGCCACACGCATCGTACCAGGGCAACACTTTCCAGGAGAAGTTCCCCAAACTGGCAAGAAGGGAAAAACCTCAAAAGAGGTGCAAAGTCTGCTCAAAGAGGGGGATAAGGGAGGACACAATATATCAATGTGACACATGTCCCGAAAAACCAGAGCTCTGTATGAAAGTGTGTTTTAAAATTCATCATACATCCCTTAGATTTCTACCCTGATGCACTCCACACAGCTTATCCTCTTCATCTTTCCCTTCTGAGCCCTGCTGTGTGCCCAGGCAGCTGATAACAGCCACATGTAGGGTATTGCCGTACCCAGGAGAACCCACATTACCGTTTATGGGGTGTATATCTCCGGTGGCGCATGCTGGGCACAATATATTGGACACTGAAATGGCATACATATATAGAAAATTGCAAATCTCACACTGCACCATCTGCTGCAAATTACCTTTCAGACAATACCTGTGGGATCAAAATGTTCACTACACCTCTAGATTTTAAAATGGGGTCGCTTCTTGGGGGTTTCCATTGCTTGGATACCTCTGGTTTTCCGCAAATGCAACATGGCACCCGAAAACCAATCCAGCAAAATCTGGACTCCAAAAAACACATAGCACTCCTTTCCTTCTGAACCCTCCCATGGGCCCAAACGACAGTTTATCACCACAAATGGCGTATTGCCGCACTCAGGACAAATTGGGCAACAAAATGGGGTATTTTGTTTCTTGTGAAAATAAGAAATTTTGAGCCCAAACTACATATTGGGAAAAAATTATTTTTTATTAATTCGCAGCCCAATTCAAATAAGTTCTGTAAAAATATGTGGGGTCTAAATGGTCACAACACCCGTAAATGAATTCCTTGAGGGGTGTAGTTTCCAAAATGGGGTCAATTCTGGTGGGTTTCCATTGCTTTGATACCTCTGGGGCTCTGCAAATGCGACATGGCAACCGAAAACCAATCCAGCAAAATCTGGACTCCAAAGAACACACAGCGCGTTTCCCATTCTATCTTTTCCTTCCCTTATTGTGTCTATTGCGAGTGGTCATTACTTCCTGTGATTGCGCTTACATGCTATTGCCATTGCATTTTAGGATGTCTGGGTGGCTGGATTGGTGTATTCTCTTTTTTCTTTTTGTTACAATGCTCACTTCCTTTCAGCTTCCTCAGACTGCTGTGATTGTATTTTGCGCTTGTTATGGCTTGTGATGTTCACTCTCCTGTTTGGGCTGTGCCCTTATTGTCATGTTCTTTTTATTATGGGGACACATTTTTCCCGATTGTGTGTGTACCTGTTTGTAATAAAATCAATAAAAATTTTATTCCATTTCTAAAATCGGTGTACGGACTCAATAGAAAGTCTATGAGCCCGTACTCCGATACATTTATTTCCGGAAAAAGCCAAACAGAAGCGAAGCAGCTGAGTGCTCACACGACCGCTTCAGCTGCTTTGTTCCAGCGATTGGTGGGGGTCCCCGTGCTCAGACCCCCACCAATACAAAGTTCTGACATGTCACTATGACATGTCAGAAGTTTGTCGAACATTTAGCTACACTTTAAGGGGTTAAATGTACTTTTTTTTTTACGCCGTTCACGGTCAAATAATGCTATATTGTAATAGTTTCAGACTTTTATAGACGCAGCGATACCAATTTTTTTATTTTTACATTGCTTGAGGAAAAATGGGAAAAGGTTTTTTTTTTAACTTTTATCTAACTTTTATTTTTTTACACATTTTATTAGTTCCCATAGGGGACTTGAACCAGCAATCATTAGATCGCTGGTACAATACACTGCAATACATGGATGAGTTACCCTGTAACTAGGAAGTGGCTGGGAGACAGCGGAGCCGGGTAAGATAGAACGGGGTTTAGGGGTCCCCGTTCTAGAGATAGATGTGGGTCCCAGAGGTGAGTCCCACATCTATCTGACATTTATGATATATCCTGTGGATATGTCATAAATGTCCTTAATGGGAAGACCCCTATAAATGCTGCGGTCGCTATTGACCGCGGCATTTAACTAGTTAAACGGCCAGGAACAGTGCCATCGCTGTTCCTGGCCGTTTGAGCAGCTTGTCAGCTGTAAAATACAGCGGACACCTGCAGTGTATGAAGAGCGCGTGAGGCCGCTCCACTCCAAACATCATCCCCTCTCCATTCCATAAAGCGCCGGCACATCACGGGTCGGGAAGGGGTTAAGTAAGAAGCGGTCAGTGGGCCCGGCGCTGCCGGGTTCCTTGACTGCCAACTATAAGACGCAGTGACTTTTTAGCAAGATTTATTCTTGCTAAAAACTGCGTATTATAGTCCGAAAAATACGGCAGATCACCACCCATCAAGCACTTGCTTTTACCACTTGGTCGCTAAGCACATATCACTATACACAGCTCTAGATTACTATGGAACAAGCAGGGCAGGGGGTTTAAACTTCAGAAGCAGGAAGGCAAAAAACAAGGAGACATTGACAGGGGACCCATGGTAAAGGGGGTAAAAGAAGAGTCTACAGTAAATTGATCATCCTTGCTTTATACATAGATGGTTAATGACACAGCAATGAGCAACGTATATAAGACTTTCATTATATACAGATGGGTAATGAGTCAGTATTACTAAAAAGTCTTACATAACAGCCCTACTCTGAGAGAAACTCTAGATCTAAAATTAATAATATGCTTGGTTGTTTTGTGCCATCTTAGATTGTTGTATGTGCTCCTGCCATGTAATTATAAATATTAAAGGGGATGGCCAGGAATTATTTTTATTTTGACTTAATTTGCCATTTACAAATAATTTTGTAATATACTAGGCATTTCACTGTGCCAGCGTTTCTGTGTTCTTTAATGCGGTGACCGCAGCTGCTGTGAATTTTTAACTTCCTGTGACGTTCCATGCCTCAGCCCAGCCTGCTCTTCCGGCTGAGCCAAGGCACTTCTCGTGATCAATTACGTGTACAGGCAGTGGGCCGAGTGGATGTTCCCTGAGGTCTTGAGAGTTCCGCCTCTGGTCCCACTGCCTGGGGATGACTCTGTGACACATCAGAGGTCCTCCTGGAGCGTAATCCCCGGCCAGACCGTTGCAGACACTCCAGCTAGGATTCCACTTCTGAAGAAGATTGTGCCACCCACGCCTCCCCTGGAGATAGTGCCACCCATGCCCCCCTGCAGATAGCGCTATTGGGGCTCCCTCTAGTAGCAGATTCCTCAGCCAATGCATCGGCCACGCTGTGGCCGGGGATTCCGCTACAGGAAGAGCCCCCGACGTCACTGTCCATGTATGGGCAGTGACATCAGGGGCTCCCTCTAGGAGTGGAATCCACTGTCAGAGCGTTGCCAACACTCTGGCTAGGGATTCCACTCCTAGAGGGAGCCCCAATGGCACTGCCTACAGGGAGATAGCGCCATCTACAGAGGGGGAGTGTGTGGCCCTATCTGCAGGGGGTCTATGGTGCTATCGACAGACGGTGTGTGGCACTATCTACATGGGCACTGTGTGTGGCACTATCTACATGGGTACTGTGGCACTATTTACGTGGGCACTGGCACTTTATATGTGAGCACTGGCACTAGGGGCATTTAAGAGGGCATTATACTATATGGTGGATGCCATGGGGGCGGCTGTGGGGGCATTATACTGTGTGTGGGCATTATACTGTATGGGGACATCTGTGTGGGTATTGTGCTGTATTGGGGCATCTGTGGCCATTATACTGTATAGGGGCATTTGTGTGGGCGTTATACTGTATGGGGGCGTCTGTGGGCATTATACTGTATGGGGCATCTGTGTAGGCATTATACTGTACGGGGGCATTATACTGTATGGGGGCATCTGTGTGGGCATTATACTGTATGGGGCATCTGTGTGGGCATTATACCGTATGGGGGCATTATGCTGTATGGAGACCGCTATGGGGCATTATACTGTATGGGGGCATTATACTATATGGGGGCATCTCTAGTGGTATTATACTGTATGAGGGCATTATACTGTGGAGCACCTATAGGGGCAGTATAATGTGTGGGAAAGCTATAGGGGCATTGTACTGTATGGGGCAGCTGTGGGGGCATTATACTCTATGGGGCAGCTATGGGGGCTTTATACTGTATGGGGCAAATATACTGTATGTGGCAGCTAAGGAGACATTATAATGTATGGGGCATCTGTGTGGGCATTATACTGTATGAGGCATTATACTGTATAGGGGCATCTGTGTGGGCACTACATTGTATGGGGCATTATGCTGTGTGGGGGCACTATGGTGCATTACACTGTATGGGGGCATTTACTGTATGGGGGCATCTGTAGGGGTATTATACTGTATGAGGGCATTATACTGTGGAGCACCTATAGGGGAAGTATAATGTGTGGGAAAGCTATAGGGGTATTGTACTGTATGGGGCAGCTGTGGGGGCTTTATACTGTATGGGGCAAATATACCGTATGTGGCAGCTAAGGAGACATTATAATGTATGGGCATCTGTGTGGGCATTATACTGTATGGAGGCATTATACTGTATAGGGGCATCTATGTGGGCATTATATTGTATGGGGCATTATGCTGTGTGGGGGCAGCTATGGTGCATTACACTGTATGCGGGCATTATACTGTATGGGGGCATCTGTAGGGGTATTATACTGTATGAGGGCATTATACTGTGGAGCACCTATAGTGGCAGTATAATGTGTGGGAAAGCTATAGGGGTATTGTACTGTATGGGGCAGCTGTGGGGGCATTATACTCTATGGGGCAGCTATGGGGGCTTTATACTGTATGGGGCAAATATACCGTATGTGGCAGCTAAGGAGACATAATGTATGGGCTTCTGTGTGGGCATTATATTGTATGGAGGCATTATACGGTATAGGGGCATCTGTGTGGGCATTATATTGTATGGGGCATTATGCTGTGTGGGGGCAGCTATGGGGCATTACACTGTATGGGGGCATCTGTGTGGGCATTATACTGTATGGGCATCTTTTTTGGCTTTATACTGTATGGAGGCACTATACTGTATGGGGACAGCTAGAGGGCATTATACTGTGTGGGGGTAGCTAGAGGGGATTACACTGTGTGAAGGCACTGTGGGGCATTATACTGTGTGGGGGCAGCTGCAGGGGCATTATACTGTATGGGGGGTTCTATGGGGGCATTATACTGTGGGGATGCACTATGGGAGGATGATACTGTGCGGGCAGAACAGATGTGTATTGGAGGCATGGCTTAAAAGGAAAAAAAAATGCTGCGCATCGGTTGTCCCCTCTTTGCGGTACTTAAAAGTTGGGAGGTGTGGAGACAGAGAGAGACTTACATACACTTATGATAAATGATGTAATAAAAACTTTATTACCATTGTGTGGCGTAGTGTTTGCTTCACTGTAATACAGGATCTCTTGTCACAGATCCACCAGCAGGTGAGGAAGATGTGCTGACTGGATTGTGTGTACCAAGATGTCTCACAAAGGTGGAGTGGGTGAACTTTGAAAGGGGGTCGGTAAAAGAGCCGGGTGCCTGTAATTAGAGCAGGGATAGATGGAGACACAGAGGAGCATGATTATTAGTGGTTGTTTGTGACACTGTGCAGGGAGGGAGCTGGGTAACTGTAATTAGAGCAGGGATAGATGGAGACACAGAGGAGAATGATGATTATTAGGGGGTGTTTGTGACACTGTGCAGGGAGGGAGCTGAGTGACCTGTAATTAGAGCAGGGAAGTGCCATGTGACCATAGGAGCGTGGCAGTATGCAAAGAGCTGGCGGGGATGCTGTCGAGGGAGGAAGGGGGTGGGACTGTTAACTGTCTTCTCAGGTACAGCAAGGGATCTTGGCTATGGTGGGTTGCAAGATAGGAAACAGCTAGGACAAGATGCAAGGGATGTACACAAACAGAGCAGCAGTGACGATTGGGATCAAAGAGAAACTGGTTAGAAGTTATGTAGGGGGTTTTAGGGAAGGCAAACAAAGGTTGGGGGACACTTTTTAGACAATTATTTTTTCCCGGCCAATCCCTTTAACAATGTGAAGTTGCTTCAAAGATGGAGCTTCACACGATATCACTTGCGGTGCATAAGAATTTTTGCATCTTCATTGCAAGATTATGTACGTTCTTTCTGTTTTTTGTCTTCTTACCCTTGTTACAAACTTAGTGAGGCATAGCTTTCTGTATAGAGTGCAGGTGGCATAGTGTTTGTTGCTGAAACTACAAATATTGCGGCAGAATTACTTAGACATGCGTTTCATACGCCAGTCTAAGAATAAATGCCGCTGGAGTAAGATGAAAAAGAATTTATGAAGAGGCACACGCCTCTTAAAGAGGACCTGTCACTTGCTCCTACAAAGTGAGTTTTGAGACTCACACGATGACACTGGCCTAGGAATGTCCGGAGGAAACAGCCTCATGCTGATAGGTCAGCATCAGAGACTCTCTGCTAGCTCCGCCCATTAACTATGATGCTAGAAGCCCGGCTCCCTGCAGTGTGTTCGGTCCGGGAAATGCGGCCGACATACGGACCAAAGACAGACTGGGATAAACTAACAACGCTCAGGCAAGGATCAGAAGGCCTGGGGCCTTCTTATAGACCAGGAAATCATGGCAGTTGATGATGACGATTTCCTTTGTGCGCGCGCTGGCCCTTTAAGGCTGGGCACGAGCGTGCACGCGCACCCTACGGGACACAGCAGAACGGAGCGGAAGTGAGCGCTGGCGACTCCTAGGAAGGAGATGGGGTCCAGCGCTCACGGATCCATGGCTGCGGGCTTCGGGAGGTGAGTAAACCCGACGGCCCGCGGCCATGGACGCAGAGTGTTACAGGAGCTCCCGCCAGCCATCCTGAATCATCCTGTTTAAACCTACCAGATAATATTTTGTGAGGTCCTTTTGGTGGTGGTCGGCTGTTGGAGTCTTCTGGGACCGTGGTGTGTCGAGATCCAGGGCTTTCTTGGCGATCTGTGTGCTGTTTGCCTAGTCTTCCTGGGCCGGAGCTATCGGACAACCATCTTACTGCCGTGTGGTAGCTGCGCTGCTTGCTTTCGCAGAGGTCGTGTGCAGGACTTTCTAGTGCTGATATCAACGGGTATCGTGAGTACATGATATCTCGACTATCCTTGGGGCCACGAACACGACGTAGTTACATTGTCCCCAAATTAAGCCCTCAGTGTGGTCCTAGCTTTATACAGACTATCCTATCGAATGACATTATGTCCAAGAAGAGTAAAGGGGGCAAGGGAGAGAGGCACTCAAGATGGAGCTTTGTCAGTTAGAGAGCCCAAATGACCTGATACACAGCGGGAGATTGCTGCTCGCCTTGAGCAGTTTGCTCATTCTTCACCTACGCCTTCACAGAGTTGGTCTTCCATTAATCCTGTACTTGGCACCTCACTTGTTAATGTGGAGCTGGAGGGGACTACCCCTGATATATGTGATGCTGGATGCGGACTGCCATCCTCGGCTGCTGTTTCCTTACCAGGGACTTCTACTCAGTCTGATGTTAGCCCTGAACCTACGCTCAAAGATGTGTTTATGGTGGTCACTCAGTGTAATTCTGCTTTATGCGCCCTTCAGATGCAAGTGGGGGACATTATGGAATCTTTGGGTATCAGCAAGCATGACATACAGAGAGTGACGGAGCGCACGACTGCTATGGAAGGTCAGGTCTCAGAGTTGGAGGATACTGTGACTCCGGTGGTGAGAGATGCCAGACAACAAGCTCAAGAGAATGCGGCTTTGAGGGCGAAAATTGATGATTTGGAGAATAGATCACGTTGTAATAATATTCGCTTGGTTGGTGTCCCTGAAAGAGCTGAAGGAACTAATCCTGATGATTTTTTTGAAAAGTGGCTTCAGGAGACAATTGGTCGGTGACAATTTGACGCCGTTATTTGCTATTGAAAGGGCTCATCGGGTCCCCACCAGGCCTTTGCCACCTGGGGCTCCACCCCGTCCAATCTTGATTCGACTTCTGCATTTTAAGGACAGAGACATGGTGCTTCATAGTTACATAGTTACATAGTTAGTACGGCTGAAAAAAGACACATGTCCATCAAGTTCAACCAAGGGAAGGGAAAAGGGAAGGAAAAATTTCTACACATAGGAGCTAATATTTTTTTGTTCTAGGAAATTATCTAACCCTTTTTTAAAGCCATCTACTGTCCCTGCTGTGACCAGCTCCTGCGGTAGGCTATTCCATAGATTCACAGTTCTCACTGTAAAGAAGCCTTGTCGCCTCTGCAGCTTGAACCTTTTTTTCTCCAGACGGAGGGAGTGCCCCCTTGTTTTTTGAGGGGGTTTTACAAGGAACAGGATTTCACCATATTTTTTGTATGCGCCATTCATATATTTATATAAGTTAATCATGTCCCCCCTTAGTCGTCTTTTTTCAAGGCTAAATAGGTTTAATTCTTTCAATCTTTCCTCATAACTTAAATTCTCCATGCCCCTAATTAGCTTCGTTGCTCTTCTTTGTATTTTTTCCAACTCCAGGGCATCCTTTCTATGAACTGGAGCCCAGAACTGAACTGCATATTCTAGATGAGGCCTCACTAATGCTTTGTAAAGTGGTAATATTACATCCCTGTCCCGCGAGTCCATGCCTCTTTTAATACACGACAGTATCCTGCTGGCCTTTGAAGCAGCTGATTGACACTGCATGCTGTTATTGAGTTTATGATTTACAAGTACACCCAGATCCTTCTCAACAAGTGAATCCGCCAGTGTAGCTCCCCCTAGGACATATGATGCATGCAGGTTGTTGGTACCCAGATGCATAACTTTACATTTATCTACATTAAACTTCATCTGCCAAGTGGACGCCCAAACACTTAGTTTGTTTAAATCTGCTTGCAATTCATGAACATCTTCCATAGTCTGAACTATATTACATAGCTTGGTGTCATCTGCAAAAATAGAAATAGTGCTATTAATCCCATCCTCTATATCATTAATAAATAAGCTTCGTAAGGCTAGAGATCATACAGATCTTACTATCCAAGGCTCGAATGTGTCTATCTATCCTGATTATTCAGCAGAAGTGCAACGGAAGAGAGCCAAGTTTCTGGAAGTAAAGCGTAAACTACGCAATTTGAATGTCGCATATGGTATGATATACCCGGCCAAGCTTCGTGTGGCGGTGCTGGGTGAGACTCCTTTTTTTGCTACACCAATAGAAGCCATGTCTTGGATAGAACGTAATGAGGGGCGTCTGCGACGGGATGATAGAGGCGATACTTGAGATCTTCTACGTTCGCTTGGCCTTGGAATGTGCCTTTTTCGCTTGAGGATACGGCCAGTTGATTCCAACCTGTCTACTACTGCAGGATTTTGTGCTGGTTGCTGGACAGATCTGTTGTAACTGTTTACTTATGCTTTTACTTATACTTTTTTTTTCTGCAGACTTAGTTCTGTCTATTGCGCACTTGTAAAATGTGAATCTGGTAGTTATTTTCCTACAAATGGTGGGAGAAATGCTTTTTGAATACTGCCTTGTTGTACATTAAACATGGTTCTTACTCACAGCAATGCAGTCCAAGGTAGTTTACTGCTATTTTGGTGTCTCCTATTTCCTGATGCTAGTTCATTTGGAGATTTGTATTGGTTACACTACCATTTTTTTGGCTGGGGCAATATTTCAATACTGCTGTCATGTTTTTTTGTGTCTTGTTGGGTATTTTCAGGGGTGGGGTGGGATGTTAGGGTTGTCAAAGAGTACTATGCACAGACAGGAGAGCTTTTCTCTGTTTCATTTTGTGGTAACAGGGCAATACATTGGTTATTCTTGATATGTCTTTATGGTGGGGACGGTTAATCTTCTGACGTGGAATGTTTGGGGTTTGAATGATGCTACCAAACGTTATGCCATCTTTATTGCCTTGCAGGATCAATATTTACCTTCTCTGGTGTGCCTGCAGGAAACGCATTTATTACCTGATTCTGTCCACTTACTTAAATGGGCATGGATTGCACATGCGTTTCATTCCACGTTCTCTTATTCTAGGGGTGTTAGTATTCTGGTTCATAGAAGTCTGCCATTTGAATGTACTAAGTCGGACATAGACAAAGAGGGACGATATGTACAGTGAAGGAAATAAGTATTTGATCCCTTGCTGATTTTGTAAGTTTGCCCACTGTCAAAGACATGAACAGTCTAGAATTTTTAGGCTAGGTTAATTTTACCAGTGAGAGATAGATTATATTTTAAAAAAAAACAGTAAAATCACATTGTCAAAATTATATATATTTATTTGCATTTTGCACAGAGAAATAAGTATTTGATCCCTTTGGCAAACAAGACTTAATACTTGATGGCAAAACCCTTGTTGGCAAGCACAGCAGTCAGACGTTTTTTGTAGTTGATGATGAGGTTTGCACACGTTACATGGAATTTTGGGCCACTCCTCTTTGCAGATCATCTGTAAATCATTAAGATTTCAAGGCTGTCGCTTGGCAACTCGGATCTTCAGCTCCCTCCATAAGTTTTTGATGGGATTAAGGTCTGGAGACTGGCTAAGCCACTCCATGACCTTAATGTGCTTCTTTTTGAGCCACTCCTTTGTTGCCTTGGCTGTATGTTTCGGGTCATTTTTGTGCTGGAAGACCCAGCCACTAGCCATTTTTAATGTCCTGGTGGAGGGAAGGAGGTTGTCACTCAGGATTTGACGGTACATGGCTCCATCCATTCTCCCATTGATGCGGTGAAGTAGTCCTGTGCCCTTAGCAGAGAAACACGCCCAAAACATAATGTTTCCACCTCCATGCTTGACAGTGGGGACGGTGTTCTTTGGGTCATAGGCAGCATTTCTCTTCCTCCAAACACGGCGAGTTGAGTTAATGCCAAAGAGCTCAATTTTAGTCTCATCTGACCACAGCACCTTCTCCCAATCACTCTCAGAATCATCCAGATGTTCATTTGCAAACTTCAGACGGGCCTGTACATGTTCCTTCTTGAGCAGGGGGACCTTGCGGGCACTGCAGGATTTTAATCCATTACGGCGTAATGTGTTACCAATGGTTTTCTTGGTGACTGTGGTCCCAGCTGCCTTGAGATCATTAACAAGTTCCCCCGTGTAGTTTTCGGCTGAGATCTCACCTTCCTCAGGATAAAGGATACCCCACGAGGTGAGATTTTGCATGGAGCCCCAGATCGATGTCGATTGACAGTCATTTTGTATGTCTTCCATTTTCTTACTATTGCACCAACAGTTGTCTCCTTCTCACCCAGCGTCTTACTTATGGTTTTGTAGCCCATTCCAGCCTTGTGCAGGTCTATGATCTTGTCCCTGACATCCTTAGAAAGCTCTTTGGTCTTGCCCATGTTGTAGAGGTTAGAGTCAGACTGATTAATTGAGTCTGTGGACAGGAGTCTTTTATACAGGTGACAGTTGTTTTTAATGCAGGCACCAAGTTGATTTGGAGCGTGTAACTGGTCTGGAGGAGGCTGAAATCTTAATGGTTGGTAGGGGATCAAATACTTATTTCTCTGTGCACAATGCAAATAAATATATATAATTTTGACTATGTGATTTTCTGTTTTTTTTTTTTTATATATATAATCTATCTCTCACTGGTAAAATTAACCTAGCCTGAAAATTCTAGACTGTTCATGTCTTTGACAGTGGGCAAACTTACAAAATCAGCAAGGGATCAAATACTTATTTCCTTCACTGTATGCTTATATTGTAAACTGGATGGTATTATATGTATTGTCATTTCAATTTATGTTCTGCCTCCATTCTCTAGTACAGTGCTTAGGTTGGCTCTGGAGTTTTTGGTTCATGTTCCGGAGGCTCCATTGGTCGTCATGGGTGATTTTAATAATTATCTTGACCCGACATTAGATACATTTCCAGTGGCTGCTACGACTCTTTCTCCAGGTCTTAACAGATTTGGTCATTTTCTGAGGGAGTTGGACCTGCAAGACCTTTGGAGGCTTCGGGAGCCAAACCTGTGGCAATATTCATGTTATTCTGCTTCTCATAATTCCTTGTCTCGTATTGATTTATGTTTGGCAAATACTCGATTGTTGTCATATGTTGAAGATGTACGATACCTACCTCGTCCTCTATCTAATCATACTCCTGTTTTGGTAACATTAGGCTTGCAGGGGGTGGCTTGTAATAGACGTCCGGGCTGGAAGCTTAATCCATTTTGGTTAAAATTGATGGGCGGGGGGGTATTGGTTAGACTGGAGGAATACTTTCAACAGAATGTGGGATCCATTCCTGTGGGGGAGACTACCTGCTTCTATGATGGAGGCACTCATTGTTCTTCTGAAACCGGATAAAGACCCAGGGTGCACGGAATCTTACCGTCCAATTTCCTTACTTCCTACGGATGTTAAAGGGACAGTGTCATGATTTTTTTTTAAATTAATTTATGTGTTTTTATTTAATAAAATATTATATTGACTTTATTTAATTATTCACACAAAATGTTTTTTTTATATTAACTCTTTCTTACTGTACTTGGGGCTGCCATGTTTTATTTCATGTGTGTATGTGTCTCTTAACGACACATACACAGATGGAATACGGCAGCACAGGGCATATAACACAATGAACAGGAGCCGTACATTGCTTCTGCTATCTGGCTCTGTACTGCGCAGACGCAGTTTAGAGTCACACAGCAGAGAAGCTGGTTTGTAGGGAGAAACCTGGCGCCATTATGAAGACCAGCAGCACTGCAGGTAAGGTATGTGTGTCTCTGCCTGTACCTCTCTCTCTCTCTCTCTCACAGACCCCTGCTCTCGTGACCCCCTGCGGGCCCCCCCCCTGACGGCTCCCCTCATGTTGCAAGATGTATTGTCAGTGTGGACGGTGTGCGGACTGTGATCGGGTGAGGATGTGAGGTATCCGTCAGCAGGAGGTCGGGGAGGAGACTGTCAGCAGCAGATGGTTATTCCTATCACAGAGTGGTGTGACAGTCTCCTCTACTGCGGAGGAGACTGTCAGCAGGATTGTATGGTGACGCTGGAGGAGACTGTCCGCAAGATTGGGTGATGATTCTGGAGGAGACTGTCAGCAGGATGGAGGGATAAAGACATTTAGAAGTCCTGAACGTCCCAAAAAACGGCTGAAAAATCGGAAGCAGAACGCCTCCAAACATCTGCCCATTGGTTTCAATGGGAAATACGGCGTTCTGTTCTGACGGGGTGTTTTTTTACGCAACCTTTTCCAAAAATGACACGTAAAAAGACGCCCGACAAAAAGAAGTGCATATCACTTCTTGGGACGTTTTTGGAGCCGTTTTTGCATTTGAACAATCACACCCAAGATGGCAGCCGTACACTGCTTAGCAATTTGAAGACACCTTTTCCTGGCGAGAAAGGTGGGTGAGATTCCCTCCCACATTTACGGCAGCTGTGAGTCAGGTTGCTTTGCCTTATTCACCTTGCTGTAATTCTGGGATGTGCTCCCACTGGTGGCCAATGTAGGAAAACATGTCAAATTATTATTTAATTTGTAATACTTTCCACCATGTGGAAGAAAAAAAATAATACAGCAAAAAACGTAAAAAATATAATAGAAATAAGTAACTTACTAAAAAAAAAACAAAAAAAACAGGTTTAATTCGCTACACATTCCCTTTAAACTGTTGGCTAAAGTCCTGGCCCTTCGGTTGGGGTGGGGGGTTGTTACTTCCCTGGTGCACAATGATCAAGTGGGCTTTATGCCGTCTAAGTTCAGTGCTATTAATATTAGACGCTTGTTCCTGAATTGTCATGCGGTCCCAGATAATCCTGGTGGTAGAGTGGTGTTGTCCCTGGACGCTGCTAAGGCGTTTGATAGTGTGAAATGGAATTATTTGTGGGCCGTCCTGGAGAGAACGGGGATTGGGCCCCGATTTATTTCTTGGGTAAAGATGATGTATACTGCGCCCCGGGCTCGGGTGCGGGTAAATAATTTGGTTTCTGATGTTTTTGTTCTGGAAAGAGGCACGAGCAGGGGTCCCCTTTAGGGCTCATTCAGACAAACGTAATATACGTCCGTGCAACGCGCGTGATTTTCACGCGCCTCGCACGGACCTATATTAGTTTATGGGGCCGCGCAGACAGTCCGTTATTTTTACGCAGCGTAAAACTCACGACATGTCCGTTCTTTGTGCGTATTTCGCGCATCACGCACCCATTGAAGTCAATGGGTGCGTGAAAGTCACGCGCACCACACGGAAGCACTTCGGTGGGACGCGTGTGATTCGCGCAACAGCAGTGAAAAGTATGAATGAAAACAGAAAAGCACCTCGTGCTTTTCTGTTTACAAACATACAAACGGAGTGTCATAATGATGGCGGCTGCGCGAAAATCACGCAGCTAAGCACTATATGATCATTACACACGGAGCTGTTAAGTGACTTTTGCGCTTACGGGATCCGGCAGAGGTGAGTGGATGCGAGCGCTGGCGTCTCCTGAGGAGGAGGCTGGGGCCAGTGCTTGCCGACTCGTGGCTGCGGCTGTCAGGTGGAGGTTGGAGCTGACAGCCTGCAGCCACGGACATTACAAATGATCTCGAGATGTGGGCAGTGTTTCTGTAGATGTTTGAAAAGCCATATTGGCTGACGTTCCGTTCATTTCTCTTAATGTGGCACACCGTAGATCTCAATTATTCTTGCTTCATAGAGTTTATTGTACTCCGGTGTTGTTGCAAAAGACGGGTCTTCGTTCTGATGCGGGTTGTCCACGCTGTCTGGAGGAACAGGCAGATCTTCTTCATATGATATGGGGGTGTCCCGTTTTACAGGGGTATTGGGAAGAGGTATTTGCGCTGGTGGATAGGGTGTTTGCTATTCAGATGCCGCGTGTCCCGTTAGTAGGTGTTCTGGGGTATGTGGCTGATATTGAGGTGTTTGCTCTACAAAAACTAGCAGTTCAGAAGATTTTGTATCAGGCTTGTAAGATGGTTGCTATGGGCTGATTGGATTCCTTTTGCGCCGACGCACAGGGAGTTGATCAATCGTATGAACAGTATTATCTTGATGGAGAGGGGGATATATCTCAAGCGTAATGCTCCCAGAAACTTTGAAGGTCAATGGTCAAATTGGTTACGGTCATCGGGGTTGCCGTCAGCCTCCCTTATTAATGCTTTGCTGCCTGGTTTCATATAACATCTTCCTTATTATTTGTGGCAGCTTTGAAAGGGGTTATATGTGTAGTTGGAATGGGAGACTTGCGGTTCTCAGGTGGATTGTTGCTGTGCATGGTTCTCTTTGCATGGGGAGGGATGTGTTGGGGGGAGGGGGGGATGTTATTGTCTTTTGTATTACATGTTCGTATACTTTGGAAAATGTACCAATAAAAACGATTTGATTTTTTTTAAAAAAGCTTACAGGACCCACATCTACTTTTTCACAATGCTGGATTAATTTATAGAACTGATTCATCGTCCCTCTGCCCCTAAGCAGGATATTTATCCCCTGAAGCGTGCATGAATTTCTAATGTCATGAGAAAGATAAGCCTTGCTCTTTTCCAAACCACTAGGAAATGTTAATAATCGAGCCGAGAACAAGCGGTGGAGATCACTGGTTGGCAATCTAGGTTTCCTAATATAGGGATTTATTGTGACCGTGGCCTTCTAAGGCAGCCTGCGCAGCTGCAGCAGGGCGAATGTAAATAGAGCCTGATTTCTTCAAGAAGGGGATTCATGTGATTTGTTTAGAGTGGAAGGAAGTATTTAGTTTGTAATGCTTAAAATTAATCTTCAATATCCGCACGATCTGCACACCATTTTGGCGTGCTGTTATAAAACACTGGGCCTCTGAAGTGATAGCATCATGGGGGCCAGAAAGGTTTGAAGGCTTTGTTTAAAGAGTAAGACTAGACAGCGAAAGTCTAATTGAATCCAGACAGGACTGTATTATTTGAAAGTTTATTATCATTTAGAAGGAGGAGGGGGATGGGATGGCTTTAACAGGAAAATGGAAAATTAGAAAAATTACTAAACTAAGTTTTTCTTTCCTTGTCTATATTTATTTGTGGTTAAAAATGCTGTTGTCTTAAAGAAACAGCGGCTTTATATCATTCTAGCTCCTTTTCAATGTGACAACTGTGTTCTGTTATATTTGTGTTCATGTGAATGTGCACATAACCAAGTGAAGCCATTCAGAATATTTCAATGTATGTGCAAGAACACTGCATCTGGTTCACAAGCCTCTGAGCAGGCATAGTAGCGGTGAGAAACTGATACACAAAATATACTAAAATGTTGCATAAGTTTCCATTATATAATGCATTATATCCTTTGTTTTATACAGTTGTACATTAAATCCAGAAGTACTTGTTGTATCATATGCTTAAGCTATGGACTTTAAAGCGGCTCTGTCACCAGATTATAAGTGCACTATCTCCTACATAGTCTGATCGGCGCTGTAATGTAGATAACAGCAGTGGTTTTTATTTTGGAAAACAATCATTTTTGAGCAAGTTATGAGCAATTTTAGATTTATGCTAATTCGTTTCTTAAAGACCAACTGGGCGTGTTTTTACTTTTGACCAAGTGGGTGTTGTAAAGAGAAGTGTATGACGCTGACCAATCAGTGACCAATCAGCGTCATACACTTCTCATTGTTCCAGCCCAGCTTCTTTCACTGCACAATCACACTGTGCTGTGGATCATGCTGGGCTGGAACAATGAGAAGTGTATGATGCTGATTGGTCACTGATTGGTCACTGATTGGTCAGTCTCATACACTTCTTTACAACACCCACTTGGTCAAAACAAGTAAAAACACGCCCAGTTGGGCATTAAGAAACTAAATCTAAAATTGCTCATAACTTGCTCAAAAATGATTGTTTTTCAAAATAAAAACCACTGCTGTTATCTACATTACAGCGCCGATCAGACTGTGTAGGAGATAGGGCACTTATAATGTGGTGACAGAGCCTCTTTAACTATAGAATTAACCTCCTCCCCATCCACTTATCCTCTATACCAATGTAGTTGAGACAAGCTCAAGGCAATACTCCACCCCTGTCACAGTACCCCCATAGTGTCCCCTACAGTTACCCAAAGGAGTGTTATTCATATGTCCCCCATATCAGTAGCATTGCCTGCTGTGCCCCCATAACTTTGGTATCCGCACTGACCTATTACAGTGGCAGCCACACCATCTGTGATGTCTACAGTCACTTTAAAGATGACCTGTCAGCTCTCCTGACATGTTGTGATACAATATTTGATAACAGCACTTAGTTGAAGCAGATCACGGGGAAAAATAGGTTGTTTATTCCACCACGCGATGTTTCGACTTTTAATTAGCCTTTTTCAAGCATGTTTATTGAAAGCCGAAACGCTGCATGTTGGAATAAACACCCTTTTTATTTTTACCTGCTTGGAGTTCGTGCTGTCGCTAAACCTTGTATCAAAATTTGTCTGAAGTGTATGGTGAGTTGGACCAAGTCCACCAGGTGACATACACCAAAAGTACTTCTATTCAGGCCCTGTTCATACCCTGTTTTTTCACTGCTCTTCTGACTTGTCTGCTTTAGTGAATACTTTGTATGCCCCAGAAAATTAAATTTCTAGAGCACATTTTCTTAGAACTCAAATTTCTGCCGTTCCTATGTTATTCTTCCTAGAAATGTATTAATAAATTGACAACTGGGTGTTAACATTCCTCTGGTCAAAGGCACGTGTCCCTACACAGTCTGAGACTGTGAACACCAATTGGACAACATCAGACTATGTAAGGATCCCCCACCAACTGGTAACACCCAGCTGTCATTTTATTCATAAATTTGTAGGAGGAATAACAGAGGAACGATACAACACATAGGTCTAAGAAAAGGTGCTCTAGAATTTTTATTATATGGGCAATACAATTATTTACTAAATCAGACATGTCAGGAGAGGTGACCGGTCCTCTTTAAAGCAACACCCTACTACTTTTTTAAGGAGCCATTAGAAAAATATATTAGTGAATATTCGTTTATGCAATTCACTTATATACAAAAACAGATTTACCTTTGGTTTACAAAAGGCGAACCTATTCTGTATTCCTTACAACAGAAATGAATTGAGAGCCCCATAATAATACCTTTTTTAAATTATTTATTCAGCACAAACATAATCACCAGAAGTTTACAATTACAAAAGGTAGGCAGTAAACATGAAATATAGCAAATTATGAAAACAAATGGAAATCAAAACTGAGACAAAAGGTCCCTTATGCAGAATTGTTAAAGGGAACTTCTAAGCAAAACTAGTTTCTCAGATGTTCCATCAGTGCACTCCATGTGTCAGTCTCTTACCTGAACTTTTTCTTGCTGCTACTTTCACTAAATACCACACGGAGTCTGTTGCGTAGCATCGGACTGAATCTGGCTTCAGTGACACACTCAATGAGGTGAGTCTGTGTCACTACAGGCAGCAGAACCTCCTTTGTCATGAAAGTGCATGGACTGTTTCACATAGGCTCTCCACCGGGCAGGACAAGAACTCCCATCACAGTTCCTGCCGATAAGTTGTAATGAAGAAAATGCTCCCCATCAAAACGGCAGAAACCACGCTGTAACCAGACGGACTCAATTGTAATTCAGTGGAGTCTGTCGGGCAACAGTGGTATCCATCATATAACGGATACGGCACAATGTTTTGGTTTTCGTTATGAATGGAAGCCGCAATGCAAATGTGAGCATAGCCTATAGAGGAGCACACATGCTCTACCTCGCCACCTCTCTATTCATCCTCTGCCTGGAAGTTGTGGCTGGCAGCCATCTCGCCAAAGGGGTGGGGGACCCCTGTTCTCGACATAGGCGTGGGTCACAGAGTTGGGACCCGCATCTCCTAGACATTTATGGCCTAGCCTGTGAATGAGTTGGAAATTCCCCTTTAAGAATCAAGATGGCATAAAGTCTAGGGATTGCTTGAAGTGTGTCTGTTTTAGATTATACAATACCCATTAAGGTATTTTGAGCTACTAATGGGGGTGCCCTGACCAGATCACTCTTCTATCACTTTTGATGAAAACCATCTCCAGCTGTGAGTGACAGGAGACGACCATCACAAATGCTGGATAGATGCCCATTTATCTGAATGGGATTTCTGCAATGTTGATTTTCTCTGCAATGGCATTAGTTAGAAAGCAAACACTGATACAAGCAGAATTTCACGTTTCGCTACTGCAGCAGGCTGCTGTGTGTACCGACACTCTTAGAACAGTCCGCTAATCGAAAACATTCTCATATTGTATTGTGAAGAGTAAGTTTATTCATATTAGCTAGTTTCTTATTTTTATGAAAATTACCTCTTTTAAAAGGTTTTATAAATAAACTTTATTAATGAAATAATTAAGTCAAAGGACACTTAATACTTTTATAAGCGTGCCATAAAAAAGAATGTTTCCAGTACAATTGGACGGCATTTTTCATTTTATTTTATTATTGTCTTACACAATGAACTAAACATAAGAAAGTAATGAAACACACATTCTTTCCGGTTAATGGAAATCAGAAAGAACTGTAGTCCCAGCTCACAAATAAACCTTGGATGTTTGCTATCAAATATAAGACTGCGCGCTTGGTCTAATAAAAATCGAAATGTGTATGTGTGTATATATATATATATATATATATATATATATATATATATATATATATATATATATATACACACACTACCGTTCAAAAGTTTGGGGTCACCCAGACAATTTTGTGTTTTCCATGAAAACTCGCACTTATATTTATCAAATGAGTTGCAAAATGACTAGACAATATAGTCAAGACATTGACAAGGTTAGAAATAATGATTTTTATTTTAAATAATAATTTTCTCCTTCAAACTTTCTTTCGTCAAAGAATGCTCCATTTGCAGCAATTACAGCATTGCAGACCTTTGGCATTCTAGCTGTTAATTTGCTGAGGTAATCTGGAGAAATTTCACCCCATGCTTCCAGAAGCCCCTCCCACAAGTTGGATTGGCTTGATGGGCACTTCTTGCGTATCATACGGTCAAGCTGCTCCCACAACAGCTCTATGGGGTTGAGATCTGGTGACTGCGCTGGCCACTCCATTACAGATAGAATACCAGCTGCCTGCTTCTTCCTTAAATAGTTCTTGCATAATTTGGAGGTGTGCTTTGGGTCATTGTCCTGTTGTAGGATGAAATTGGCTCCAATTAAGCGCTGTCCACAGGGTATGGCGTCGCAAAATGGAGTGATAGCCTTCCTTATTCAAAATCCCTTTTACCTTGTACAAATCTCCCACTTTACCAGCACCAAAGCAACCCCAGACCATGATATTACCTCCACCATGCTTGACAGATGGTGTCAGGCACTCTTCCAGCATCTTTTCAGTTGTTCTGCGTCTCACAAATGTTCTTCTGTGTGATCCAAACACCTCAAACTTCGATTCGTCTGTCCATAACACTTTTTTCCAATCTTCCTGTCCTATTGTCTGTGTGCTTTTGCCCATATTAAGCTTTTCCTTTTATTAGCCAGTCTCAGATATGGCTTTTTCTTTGCCACTCTGCCCTGAAGGCCAGCATCCAGGAATCGCCTCTTCACTGTAGACGTTGACACTGGCGTTTTGCGGGTACTATTTAATGAAGCTGCCAGTTGAGGACCTGTGAGGCGTCTATTTCTCAAACTAGAGACTCTAATGTACTTGTCTTGTTGCTCATTTGTGCAGCGGGGCCTCCCACTTCTCTTTCTACTCTGGTTAGAGCCTGTTTGTGCTGTCCTCTGAAGGGAGTAGTACACACCGTTGTATGAAATCTTCAGTTTCTTGGCAATTTCTCGCATGGAATAGCCTTCTTCAACAAGAATAGACTGTCGAGTTTCACATGAAAGCTCTCTTTTTCTAGCCATTTTGAGAGTGTAATCGAACCCACAAATGTAATGCTCCAGATTCTCAACTAGCTCAAAGGAAGGTCAGTTTTATAGCTCCTCTAAACAGCAAAACTGTTTACAGCGGTGCTAACATAATTGCACAAGGGTTTTCAAGTGTTTTCTAATCATCCATTAGCGTTCTAACACAGTTAGCAAGCACAATGTACCATTAGAACACTGGAGTGATGGTTGCTGGAAATGGGCCTCTATACACCTATGTAGATATTGCATTAAAAACCAGATGTTTGCAGCTAGAATAGTCATTTAGCACACTAACAATGTATAGAGTGTATTTCTGATTTAATTTAATGTTATCTTCATTGAAAAAAAACTTGCTTTTCTTGCAAAAATAAGGAAATTTCTAAGTGACCCTAAACTTTTGAACGGTAGTGTATGTATGTATATATATATATATATATATATATGTGTGTATATATATATATATATTTATGGGAATGTGGACCCACTACGCCGCACCGCCATAGCGGGGAGGCAGCTGGCCAAACAACAGAGCACTCAATCAATACAAAGTCCCGCATTAGGGTACCTGAATAGTCAAGACAGTGGCAGAAGCTTTTGCACGGATGGAGGTGGGTGTAGCACGTGGCAAATGACAGCAGGTGCAGCAGGTTGCGCCAGACGTGGCGGATGACAACAGGTGCAGTAGGACAAGACTCCAAACACTACCCGGCTCAGGAACACAGCACGGGATACAGGATACAGGTAGCAGGGCACGGGTAAACTCTAAGGGACCATTTGCAAGGGACTACTAACAACGCTCAGGCAGTGGGGCAGGGCCCTTCTTATAGTCCAGGGTGATCATGGGCCAATTGCTGATGTTTTACATGTGCCTACG
Source organism: Rhinoderma darwinii (assembly GCF_050947455.1). Lineage (NCBI taxonomy): Eukaryota > Metazoa > Chordata > Amphibia > Anura > Rhinodermatidae > Rhinoderma > Rhinoderma darwinii. The sequence goes on along the minus strand of NC_134687.1, from coordinate 155,141,454 downwards.
CACCCTATGGGACACAGCAGAGTGGAGTGGACGTGAGCGCTGGCGTCTCCTGTGGTGGAGATGCGGACCAGTGCTCACCAGACCATGGCTGCGGCCATCGAGAGGTGAGTAATCCCGAAGGTCCGCGGACATGGATGTCACAGTATTCCCCCCTCTTACGCCCTTCTTCTTGGGACCAGAGCGAGGGAGGAACTTCTTAATGAGGGCAGGGGCATTGAGGTTCTCTTCTGGCTTTCAGGACCTCTCCTCAGTACCAAACCCTCTCCAGTCCACCAAATAGAAAGTCCTTCCTCCTATCCTTTTGCAGGAGGGACACATGAAAGGAGTTGGGGATTCTGAGGGTAGTAGGCAGCCGAAGCTTATAGGAGACCGGTTTTATCTGTTGTAGAATCTCAAAGGGTCCGAGGAACTTGGGAGCAAACTTGTATGATTCATGCGATTGACTGCTAGCAAAATAGAGGACCGGGTCTGTTGCCAGTCCCCAAATGCAGAGTCAGTAGCGGGTACCTGTGATGTAGCCGATACAGGAAGAGGGACTCTAGGATGTTGACTGTACACAATGTAGAATGGTGTGGAAGTGGTGGACTCACTTGTGTGATTGTTGTATGAGAACTCGGCCCATGGAAGAAGCTGTACCCAGTCATCATGCTGCATGGAGATGAAGTGGCGGAGATAATTCTCCATGATCTGGTTAATTCCCTCTACTTGACCATTGGACTATGGGTGATAAGCTGAGGAAAAATCCAATCTCACATCCAGGAGTTTACAGAGGGCTCTCCAGAATTTTGAGATGAACTGAACCCCCCGATCAGACACGATGTGAAGGGGCAAGCCATGCAAATAGAAGATGTGCTGGATAAAGAGATTTGCCTGTTGGATGAGCAGAAGGAAGACCGGTCAGTGGGATAAAATGTGCCATCTTCGAGAACCGGTCCACCACCACCCAGACAGTGTTGCATCCTGCAGAGGGAGGAATGTCTGTGACAAAGTCCATTCCAATGTTCTGCCAGGGGGCATTTGGTACAGGCAGAGGTTGGAGCAGGCCGGCAGGCTTGGAGTGAGCAACCTTGTTAGAAGCACACACCGTGCAGGAAGAGACATAGTCCACAACATCTTTGGGTAGTGTGGGCCACCAGAAGTGACGAGCAATCAGGTCTCAGGTCTTACGAACACCAGCATGCCCAGCCAGTTTAGAGCTGTGTCCCCAGCGGAGAATTCCTCACCTGTCTGCCAACCGAGCGAAAGTCCTCCCCGGAGGGATGTCTCTAACTTTCAAAGGATTGGTAGTCACGATGCAGGATGGGTCTATGATACTTTGAATGGAATCCACCATGTCACCCGTCTCAAACGACATGGACAGGGCATCGGCCCTCACATGTTTGTCAGCGTAACGGTAGTGGAGCAAAAATTAGAAACAGGTGAAGAACAGCGACCACCTGGCATGACGGGGGTTCAGTCATTGAGCCGACTGGAGATAGGTGAGTTTCTTGTGGTCGGTGTATATCAGTATGGGGTGAACTGCGCCCTCTAGCAGATGTCTCCACTCCTCCATAGCCAATTTGATGGCCAATAGCTTGCGATCCCCAATAGAGTAGTTGCGCTCTACAGAGGAAAAAAAGTCTCGAGTAATAGCCACATACTACTGCCTTTCCTTTGGAGCTCCTCTGGAACAGAAGTGCGCCTTCACAAACCGAAGAAGCGTCCACCTCCAATGAGAACTGCCGAGACACATCAGGATGATGGAGGATCGAGGCTGAAATGAAGGCTTTCTTGAGGCTATTAAATTCAGAATCTGCCTCTAGAGTCCACACCTTGACGATCACACCCTTCTTGGTAAGAGTAGATATTGGAGCCGTCAGTAATGAGAAGTTTGGGATAAACTGGCAGTAGAAGTTGACGAATCCCAAAAAACGCTGTATGGACCTCAGGCCTTGAGGACGTGGCCATTCTAGGACGGACTTTACCTTCGCAGGGTCCATCTTGAGACCTTGATTTGAGATGATGTAGCCCAGGAAGGTCAGAGAATTTTTTTCAAAGATGTACTTCTCCAACTTAGCATACAGACGATTCTCCCTTAATCGCAGAAGCACTTGACGAACATGCCTCCGATGAGTCGTCGGATCCGGAGAGAAAATCAAAATATCATCGAGATAGACTACAACACAGACATAGAGGAGATCTCGGAAGATATCATTGACTAAATCCTGGAAGACCGCCGGAGCATTACACAGTCCGAAGGGCATCACCAGGTATTCGTAGTGCCCGTCTTGGGTGTTGAACGCCGTCTTCCACTCGTCACCTTGACGGATTCAGATCAAATTGTAAGCCCCACGCAATTCTAGTTTTGAAAAATCCTGGCACCTCCATATATGGTCAAACAGTTCGGATATTAGTGGCAACGGGTATTTGTTCTTGACCTTGATCTGGTTGAGACCACGGTAATCGATTCAGGGTCGAAGAGATCCGTCTTTCTTATTAACTAAGAAGAACCCGGCCCCGGCCGAGGAGGAAGACCTTCGTATGAAACTCCTCTTCAAATTCTCCTTCATATAGTCCTACATGGATTGAGTCTCTGGCAAGGAGAGAGGATATACCCGTCCACGGGGAAGAGAAGTATTTGGGACCAGTTCAATCGGACAGGTGAGGAGGAAGCATCTCAGCCTCCTTTTTGCTAAAGACGTCTGCAAATCGAGAAAAATAAGTAGACAATCCCACCAATGACTGAGGCAGAGAAGACCGGATGGGTTCTATCGGTAACAGGCAGCGGTGGGGGCATTTGGGGTCCCATTTTAGAACCTGTCCGGTACTCCAATCCAGGACAGGAGCATGCAGCCGAAGCCAAGGCAGGCCCAGTAGAACCGGATTGATGGCTTTAGGCAAGACTAGGAAGGTAATCGTTCAGTATGAAGGACTCCAGCTTGGAGCTTCAGTGGCTTGGTCTCTGACACGATTGGATCGGGCATAGGAAGACTATTCACCGAGGCAACAACCAAAGTTGTCTCCAGAGGAACAGTGGGCAACTGGAGATGGTCCACTAGGTCTTGCTGGATGAAGTTTGCCGCGGATCCTGAGTGCAGATAGGCAGAAACCCGGTGTGTCTTCTCGCCGGACATTATGGTCACAGGAATGGTCAGCTTGGAAGAGAATTTTTTATTTAGTGCCCTTTCCGCCTAGGGTTGTCCCTTCAACCAATCCTAGGCACTGGGGTGTCTCTGGCCTCTGGGGACACAAATGCACAACATGGCCTCCGAGGCCGCAATACAGACAAAGTCCTGAAGTGCGTCTGCGTTTCTCCTGGGTAGACAATTTGGCCTGGTTTATCTGCATAGGCTCCTCTGGTAGGACGACTGATGAAGACAGTAGGGATTGCTGGAAAGTAGAAGCCAGCCTAGGAAATCCTCTCTCCCGGAGAACCTCTTGGGAACGCTCCCGGATTCTCATGTCAGCCCGGGTGGCTAGTAGAATCAGATCGTCCAGGGTAGGTGGCAGATCACAAGCGGCAAGCTCGTCTTTAATCCCAGAAGACAGCCCCTGCCAGAATGTAGCCACCAAGGCCTCGTTGTCTCAGGTTAGTTCAGCAGCCAGGTTACGGAAGTGAATGGCATACTCGCCCACTCGCAGGGATGCAGCAGCTGAAGAAACTCTCACAGGTTCTTGAAATATAGAAAGGAAAGTCTGTAAAAAACACTGCAAGTCACGAGTTTCTTGTCCCTAACTTTCTGGGGATTTCTGGGGATTTGCCCATGCCAGGGCTTTACCAGTAAGGAGAAAGATTATGAAGGCGATCCTTGCGTCATCGCATAGAAAGGCCCTGGCATGTAGTCTGATGTGGATCTGTCACTGATTCAGAAATCCCCTGCAGGACCTCATGTCTCCATCATAGCGAGGAGATAGCGGCAGGAAGCATTGGGGTTCGGCACTGGTACTGACAGGAGGTGTAGCAGGAGGTACAACAGGAATAGGTGCCTTGTGCAACCAGACAATGCAATGGCATTCACCGACAGGAGGAGTTGGTCTTGCCGTGACTGAAGGGCTTGCATCTCCTCCAGCATGGCTTTTGTCGTTGTCAAGGTCTCAAGTTGACCAGCCGAGTCCATGGCCTGAGCTTACTGTCACGGTCTGCGAGTATGTGGACCCACTGGGCTGCACCGCCTTAGCGGGAAGGCAGCTAACCAAACAGAGCACCTAATCAATACAAAGTCCCTCACTAGGGTTTCTGAATAGTCCAGACAGTGGCAGGGGCTTTAGCACGGATGGAGGTGGGTGCAGCAGGTTGCGTCAGACGGGGTGGATGACCGCAGGTGCAACAGGTTGTGCCAGATGCTGCGGATGACAGCAGGTGCAGCAGGTTACGCCAGACGTGGTGGACGACAACAGGTACAGTAGGGCAATGACAAACACTAGCCGGCTCAGGAACACAGCACAGGATACAGGATACATGTAGCAGGGCATGGGTAAACACTAAGGGACCATTTGCAAGGACTAACATGGGAATACTAACAGCGTTCAGACAATGAACAAAGGGGCAGGGTCCTTATAGTCGCATGACATCATGGGCTACTTGCTGATGTTTTTCATGTGCGCACACTGGCCCTTTAAGGCCAATCGCGAGTGTGCGTGCGCGCGCACAATATGGGACACAGCAGAGTGGAGTGGAAGTGAGCGCTGGTGTCTCCTGGGGATGAGATGCGGGCTAGCACTCACAGATCATGGTTGCAACCGTCGAAGGGTGAGTAATCCCGCCGGTCCACGGCCATGGATGTTACATAAACTAGTCCTTCTCAATGAATTAGAATATCATCAAAAAGTTAATTTATTTCAGTAATTTAATTCAAAAAGTGAAACTCCTATATTATATAGATTCATTACACACAGAGTGATCTATTTCCTGCATTTTTTTTTCTTTTAATGTTGATGATTATGGCTAACCGTTAATGAAAACCCAAAATTAAGTGTCTCAGAAAATTAGAATATTATATAAGCCCAGTTTCAAAAAGAATTTTTAATACCGAAATGTTGGCCTACTGAAAAGTATGTACAGTATATGCACTCAATACTTGGTCGGGGCTCCTTTTGCATGAATTACTGCATCAATGCGGAGTGGCATGGAGGCGATCAGCCTGTGGCACTGCTGAGCTGTTATGGAAGCCCAGGTTGCTTTGATAGCGGACTTCAGCTCGTCTGCATTGTTGGGTCTGGTGTCTCATCTTCCTCTTGACAATACCCCATAGATTCTCTATGGGGTTTAGGTCAGGCGAGTTTGATGGCCAATCAAGCACAGTGATACTGTGGTTATTAAACCACGTATTGGTACTTTTGGTAGTGTGGGCAGGTGCCATGTCTTGCTGGAAAATGAAATCCGCATCTCCATAAAGCGTGTCCGCTCTAATCGTTGCTAGAATACATTACACTACCTAGTAGTGTAATGTATTCCAACTGTCAGTGTGACGTCACAGTCACTCTGACAGTAAGTCTACGATGACCAGCCAGAGGCTGGTCCTCATAGGCTTCCATACATGGCAGACCCGGAGGCCGTTGTCTGGCCTCCGGATGCAATTGCAAGCATCAGCAACCCTCACAATTGCATGGGGGCTGCTGATGTGCTACAAACCCCCTAAAAGTGGCGATCGCAATCGATCGCCGCATTTAATGTGTTAATTGCCAAAATCAGTGGGGGCAGCTTACCTCCCAGTTCCCGGTGCATCGGGAACGACACAGTGACTTCCTGTCACTCTGACAGGAAGCCTGTCAGGACCAGCCGGAGGTTGGTCCTGATGGGCTTCCGTCCATGGCAGACACGGAGGCCATTGTTTGGCTTGCTAACTTGCCATGCTAACATGCTAGCTTGCCATGCTAACTATCGGCAAACCCCGCGATTTCAGACCGGGGTCTGCCGATTTGCTAAAAATCCCTAAACTGCAGAGACCGCAACCGATCGCCGCATTTAAGTGGTTAATTCGCCAAAATCCGCGGCAAAGGACCGCTGGCCGGCAAGAGTGGAGTGTCCGCTGTCGGCGACAGCTGACATCCCGGCTCACACTGTCGCCGACAGTGTGCACCGAAAACAACTCAGTAACTATACGTCCTCGTGCGGGAAGTAACCTCCCGCGACGACGTATAGTTACTGACTCGTGCGGGTAGGGGTTAAAAGAAAAAAAAATGCTGGAAATAGATCACTCTGTGTGTAAGGAATCTATAGAATATTTATTATAATATAATAACTTTTTGAATTAAATTGCTGAAATAAATACATTTTTTGATGATATTCTAATTTATTGAGAAGGACTAGTATATCTCTACAGTTAGTAAAAAAGTGGATTTAATCACCACATGCGACATGACATTTAAGCCCTACTCCATGGGGCCTATCTCAAGCACGCTTGAAAAAAGTCCCATTGAGTAAGGCTGAAATGTTGCATGTGGTGATTAAATCCACTTTTTTTTTTTTACTAACTGTGGAGTGCTGTCTTGTATTTTGGAGTTCTTTGACTAAGTATCTAGGGACACTGGTCATGTGTCCAAACGGGAATATTGCACCATATCTACACGGATTTGGGAAACGTTGCTGCTTTTTTACTTCACACACATATATATAAATATAAAACAACAAAAAACATAACTTGTACGGCTGCGTCCATAAAAGACAGAACTATTACATTTAAAAATAATTAAACCCGCATGGGGAAGGCTCGAAAGAGAAAAAAAGGGCAAAATGTCAGAATTGCTGTTTTTATTCATCTCACCTAAACCCCAAAAAATAAAATTAGATCGAAAAGTCGCATGTACCCCAAAATGGTTCCAATAAAAAACATTTCTTCACACATTTTCTTCGCTCGATTGCGATCACCACATTTAGGGGGTTTGTAGCAGCCCCCATGCAATTGTGGGGGTTGCTGATGCTTATGATGGCCATCCGGAGGCCAGGCAACGGCCTCCGGGTCTGCCATGTATGGAAGCCTATGAGGACCAGCCTCTGGCCTTGTAGACTTAATGTCAGAATGACTGTGACGTAACACTGACAGTTGGAATATGTTACACTACCTAGGTAGTGTAATGTATTCTAGCAGCGATCAGAGCTGCAGGTAAAAAAAAAGAAAGTCTAAAAAGTAAAAAAAAGGTTAAGAAAAATGTTTTATAAAAGTGTAAAAATAAAAGTTTTTGTTTTCCTATAATAAGTCATTTATTATAGGGAAAAAATGAAGATGTTAAAAAAAAAAGTACCCATATTTGGTATCACCGTGTTCGTAACGACCCAAACTATGAAACTGTAATGTTATTTTTTCTGCACGGTGAACGCCGCAAACAAAATGAACGGAAAACTATGTCAACATCGCTATTTTTTGGTCACCACCCCTTCCAAGATATAGAATAAAAAGTGATCAAAAAGTCCCATTTACCCCAAAATAGTACCAATAAAAACTACAACCCGTCCCACAAAAAACAAGACCTCCCACAGCTTTTTTGATGAAAAAATAAAAAAGTTACGGCTCAGAATAGGGTGTCTCAGAAAATAAATTATTTTATAGAAATGTAATTTTATTATGGGGTAAAAATACTGTGGGGTAAAAATGCCCACTATACCCCTAGAAAAACTCCATGAGGGGTGTAGTTTCCGAAATAGGGTCACTTTTGGGGGGTTTCCACAGTTTTGCTCCCTCCGGGGCATTGCAAACAAGACATGGCACTGAAAACCAATCCGGCATAATCTGCGCTCCAAAATCCAAAAGGCGCTCCTTCCCTCCTGAGCCCTGCTGTGGGTCCAAACATCAGTTTATGACCACATATGGGGTATTGCCGTAATCGGGAGAAATTGCTTTACAAATGTTGGGGTGCTTTTTCTCCTTTATTCCTTGTAAAAATGAAAAAATTCTATGTTTACACAGAAAAAAGGTGATTTTTATCTTCACAGACTTCACTAAATACTGCAAAAAATCTGTAGTGTCAAAATGCTAACTATACCCCTAGAAAAATGCCTTGAGGGGTGTAGTTTCCAAAATGGGGTCACTTTTGGGGGGTTTCGACTGTTTAGGTACCATAAGACCTCTTCAAACCTGAAATGGTGCCTAAAATATATTCCTAAAAAAAGGTGGCCCCAAAATCCACTAGGTGCTACTTTGCTTCTGAGGCCTGTGTTTCAGTCCATTAGGACACTAGGGCCACATGTGGGATATTTCTAAAAACTGCAGAATCTGGGCAATAAATATTGAGTTGCATTGCTCTGGTAAAAGCTTCTGTGTTACAGATTTTTTTTTATTACAAATTAATTTCTGCAAAAAAAATGAAATTTGTACATTTCAACTCTACTTTGCCTTAATTCCTATGAAATGCCTAAAGGGTTAAAATACTTTCTGAATGTGGTTTTGAATGCCTTGAGGGGTGCAGTTTTCAAAATGGGGTGATTAATGGGGACTTTCTAATATAGAAGGCCCTCAAAGCCACTTCAGAACTGAACTGGTCCCTGAAAAAATGGCCTATTGACATTTTCTTGAAAATATGAGAAATTGCTGCTAAAGTTCTAAGCCTTGTAACTAGAGATGAGCGAACTTATGAAAAGTTCAGTTCGGCTGGTTCGCCGAATTTCATGTAAAAGTTCGATTCGGACCGAACTAGTTCTGACCGAACATGTAATTCAAGAAAGCCCCTAAAAATCGTGTATAACACTGTTTAACCTGTTAGTGACCGGCCCATCGTGTTTCTACGTCGGTCACTAACGGGCCTTATTCCGATGCCATAGACTTTTTACGTCACGCATCGGAATAAGTTTACAGAGCAGGGAGCTGTCAAATCTCCCTGCTCTCAGCTGCTAGAGGCAGCTGAGGGCTGGGAGCGTCCCTACTCTGCCGGGTGAGATCGATATTAGTATCGATCTCACCCGTTTAACCCCTCAGATGCGGTGCGCAATAGCGAGCACCGCATCTGAGTGGTTTTGGAGAGAGGGAGGGAGCTCCCTCTCTCCCCCACCGACACCCGGCGATACGATCGCCGTGTGTCTGTGTCTCCAATGGCAGCCGGGGGCCTAATAAAGGCCCCCAGGTCTGCCTGGAGTGAATGCCTGCTAGATCATGCCGCAGGCATGACCTAGCAGATGCCTGTCCGTGTTAAACGGACAGGCAGTAATACACTGCAATACAAAAGTATTGCAGTGTATTATAAATGCGATCACATAATCGCATATTATAGTCCCCTAATGGGACTAGTAAAAAAGTGAAAAAAAAGTTTAAGAAAGTTAATTAAAAAAAAAATGTGAAAAAAAAATGAAAAACCCAGCTTTTCCCCTCACAAAATGCTTCACTATTAAAAAAACAAAGTAAAAAAGTTACACATATTTGGTATCGCCGCGTCCGTAACGACCCCGACTATAAATCTATTACATTATTTAACCCGCATGGTGAACGCTGTAAAAAATTGAATCAAAAACTATGGAAAAATTGCTGTTTTCTGTGAATACTGACTTTAAAAAAATGTGATAAAAAGTGATCAAAAAGTCGCATCTACTCCAAAATGGTACCAATAAAAACTACAAGTCTTCCCGCATAAAAAAAGCCCTTATACAACCGCATCGGCGAAAAAATAAAAACGTTACGGCTCTTCAAATATGGAGACACACAAACAAATAATTTTGAAAAAAAAGCGTTTTTACTGTGTAAAAGTAGTAAAACATACAAAAACTATACAAATTTGGTATCGTTGCAATCGTAACAACCCGCTGAATAAAGTTATTGTGTTATTTATATCACACGGTAAACGGCGTAGATTTAAGACGTGAAAAAGAGTGGCGAAATTTCAGGTTTTTTCTATTTCCCCCCAAATAAAAGTTAATAAAAGTTAATCAATAAATAATATGTCCCCCAAAATGGTGCTATTGAAAAGTACAACTTGTCCCGCAAAAAACAAGACCTTATACAGCTATGTCGACGCAAAAATAAAAACGTTATAGCTCTTGGAATGCGACGATGGAAAAACTTAAAAAATGGCCTGGTCATTAAGGTCCAAAATAGGCTTGTCATTAAGGGGTTAAAAGCCCTAGAAGCCCTGTATAACACTCTTAGGTCACCCATGAGTGTATCCAAGTACTTTTGAGCTGTCTTTAAGGCAAAGTTAGTGTCAAAGTTACGCCAACATGTATGGCTATAGGAAAACGGATGGGACACGGTGATAACTAACAGAAACCACTGCACTTGTGCATGTTGTATGCTTAATGCATTGTTAAAAAAGGTACAAAAATTAACCATTTTTGGCGGCAGAGGCCTGCCAGGGTTCATACATATAAGGTGGTAAAAGAAGAAGCAATGGCTTTTGACAAGCCCTCCAAATATGTACCCTTTTTATTGGCAGATGCCTGCCGGGGTTCATCCATACATGGATGTAAAAGCAACAAGCAATGGCTTTTCACAAGCCCTCCAAAAATGTACCCTTTTTATTGGCAGATGCCTGCCGGGGTTCATCCATACATGGATGTAAAAGCAACAAGCAATGGCTTTTCACAAGCCCTCCAAAAATGTACCCTTTTTATTGGCAGATGCCTGCCGGGGTTCATCCATACATGGATGTAAAAGCAACAAGCAATGGCTTTTGACAAGCCCTCCAAAAATTTACCCTTTTTATTGGCAGATGCCTGCCGGGGTTCATCCATACATGGGTGTAAAAGCAACAAGCAATGGCTTTTGACAAGCCCTCCAAAAATTTACCCTTTTTATTGCATGCCTGCCGGGGTTCATCCATACATGGATGTAAAAGCAACAAGCAATGGCTTTTCACAAGCCCTCCAGGCCTGCTTGTAGCAGACGGCAGTGGAGGTGTATTGGTGGTAGTAGAGGTAGCCAACGGACAGCACGGGTGGTGGTAGTAGTAGTAGTAGCAGCACATTAAAAGAGACTGGACAGTCACAGGACAAAGCCCTGTGGTGGGGCAGGCCTCAGGCCTGCTTGTAGCAGACGGCAGTGGAGGTGTATTGGTGGTAGTAGAGGTAGCCAACGGACATCAAGGGTGGTGGTAGTAGTAGTAGCAGCACATTAAAAGAGACTGGACAGTCACAGGACAAAGCCCTGTGGTGGGACAGGCCTCAGGCCTGCTTTTAGCAGACGGTAGTGGAGGTGTATTGGTGGTAGTAGAGGTAGCCAACGGACAGCACGGGTGGTGGTAGTAGTAGTAGTAGCAGCACATTAAAAGAGACTGGACAGTCACAGGACAAAACCCTGTGGTGGGGCAGGCCTGCTTGTAGCAGACGGCAGTGGAGGTGTATTGGTGGTAGTAGAGGTAGCCAACGGACAGCACGGGTGGTGGTAGTAGTAGTAGTAGTAGCAGCACATTAAAAGAGACTAGACAGTCACAAGACAAAGCCCTGTGGTGGGGCAGGCCTGCTTGTAGCAGACGGCAGTGGAGGTGTATTGGTGGCAGTAGAAGTGGCCAACGGACATCAAGGGTGGTGGTAGTAGTAGTAGCAGCACATTAAAAGAGACTGGACAGTCACAGGACAAAGCCCTGTGGTGGGGCAAGCCTCAGGCCTGCTTGTAGCAGACGGCAGTGGAGGTGTATTGGTGGTAGTAGAGGTAGCCAACGGACAGCAAGGGTGGTGGTGGTGGTAGTAGTGGTAGTAGCAGCACATTAAAAGAGACTGGACAGTCACAGGACAAAGCCCTGTGGTGGGACAGGCCTCAGGCCTGCTTTTAGCAGACGGTAGTGGAGGTGTATTGGTGGTAGTAGAGGTAGCCAACGGACAGCACGGGTGGTGGTAGTAGTAGTAGTAGCAGCACATTAAAAGAGACTGGACAGTCACAGGACAAAACCCTGTGGTGGGGCAGGCCTGCTTGTAGCAGACGGCAGTGGAGGTGTATTGGTGGTAGTAGAGGTAGCCAACGGACAGCACGGGTGGTGGTAGTAGTAGTAGTAGTAGCAGCACATTAAAAGAGACTAGACAGTCACAAGACAAAGCCCTGTGGTGGGGCAGGCCTGCTTGTAGCAGACGGCAGTGGAGGTGTATTGGTGGCAGTAGAAGTGGCCAACGGACATCAAGGGTGGTGGTAGTAGTAGTAGCAGCACATTAAAAGAGACTGTACAGTCACAGGACAAAGCCCTGTGGTGTGGCAGGCCTCAGGCCTGCTTGTAGCAGACGGCAGTGGAGGTGTATTGGTGGTAGTAGAGGTAGCCAACGGACAGCACGGGTGGTGGTGGTGGTAGTAGTGGTAGTAGCAGCACATTAAAAGACACTGGACAGTCACAGGACAAATTCCTGTGGTGGGGCAGACCAGCTTGCAGCAGACGGCACTGGGGGTGGATTGGTGGTAGAAGTAGTAGCAGCACCAACAGCGGCACATTAAAAAAAGAGTGGACAGGACAGAATCCCGTAGTAGCAGGCAGCAGTAGCAGGCGGCAGCAGCAGCAATGCCAGATCTAATCAGTGGCATCAGACACAGGGGTTTTAAAATCCTCACCGATCCACGCTTGATTCATTTTCAGAAACGTGAGATTTTCCAAGCTGTTGGCGGACAATCTTGTTCGCTTAGAGGTGACGAAGCCCCCTGCCGCGCTGAATACCCTCTCTGACGCTACACTGGAGGGTGGACAAGACCGTACACCCATGGCAAACTGGGCCAGTTCTTGCCAATGATCCAATCTGCTGACCCAGAAGTCCATGGGGTCTGGGATCAGGATTTCTGACGGAGAAAGGGCACAGTCCAGGTACGAGTGAACCTGGTTGGTTAGGTGCTGGTGATGGTGAACATCCCTTTGGTGACTACGATGTGTGTCAGGTCGGGGTATTGGATGTAAAAATGTTGTCATCATATTTTCCAAACTGAATTGGCTGCTGCTGCCGCCTATTGCAGAGGTAGCTCTGCCGAGGCGGTGGAACGATGAGACAGTGGAGAGCGGAGAGTGGCCCCCCGGTCAGACATGCTTGCAGCAGGTGTTTGCCGTTTGAAAGCCGTGACAAGCTGGCTGCATAGCTTCTCTCAATAATAAGCCAATTTTGCCTCCCTCTCGGAAGGCGCAAAAAACTCCCCCATTCTGGCTTTATACCGAGGGTCTAAAAATGTGGCTATCCAGTACTCATCTCTTTGCAGTGGCGGATTAAGAAGAGCATGGGCCCTGGGCTGTTACCCAAACTTGGGCCCCCCTTCTCCACCACCACCCTGCCGCGCCGTAACTATTGCTAACACTACCTAAACACTAGTACACAAAGTAGGCACATTATGCACAAAGTACACACAGTACGCACATTATGCACAAAGTACGCACATTATGCACAAAGTACGCACATTATGCACAAAGTACGCACATTATGCACAAAGTACACAAAGTAGGCACATTATGCACAAAGTACGCACAGTACACAAAGTACCACATTATGCACAAAGTACGCACATTATGCACAAAGTAGGCACATTATGCACAAAGTACGCACAGTACACAAAGTACCACATTATGCACAAAGTACGCACATTATGCACAAAGTACGCACATTATGCACAAAGTACGCACATTATGCACAAAGTACGCACATTATCCACAAAGTAGGCACATTATGCACAAAGTACACAAAGTAGGCACATTATGCACAAAGTACACAAAGTAGGCACATTATGCACAAAGTAGGCACATTATGCACAAAGTACGCACAGTACACAAAGTACCACATTATGCCCAAAGTACGCACATTATGCACAAAGTACGCACATTATGCACAAAGTACGCACATTATGCACAAAGTACGCACATTATGCACAAAGTACACAAAGTAGGCACATTATGCACAAAGTACGCACAGTACACAAAGTACCACATTATGCACAAAGTACGCACATTATGCACAAAGTACGCACATTATGCACAAAGTACACACAAAGTACGCACAGTACACACATTATGCACAAAGTACGCACAGTACAAAGTACGCACATTATGCACAAAGTACGCACAGTACACAAAGTACGCACAGTACACAAAGTACACACATTATGCACAAAGTACACAAAGTAGGCACATTATACACAAAGTAGGCACATTATACACAAAGTATGCATAGTACACAAAGTACACACGAGTATGCACATTATACACAAAGTACACATTGTAAACACATGAATATGGACATTAAACATACATGAATATACACATTAAACACACATGAATATGGACATTAAACATATATGAATATGGACATTAAACATACATGAATATGGACATTAAACACACATGAATATGGACATTAAACACACATGAATATGGACATTAAACATACATGAATATGGACATTAAACATACATGAATATGGACATTAAACATACATGAATATGGACATTAAACATACATGAATATGGACATTAAACATACATGAATATGGACATTAAACACACATGCACTTACCTTTTATGTCTTCACTGCAGCTCTTCTCCTGCTCACAGCACGACACAGAGCCCGCCGACAGTCTCGTCTCCCCCATGTCCCGACAGCTAGCAGCAGAGGAGAGATGTTTAGAGCAGGGAAGGGGGGCTGGAGGGGGAGCTTCTAAAGCAGCACAGACCACGGCTGCTAAGTAGAAGCGAAGCTCCCCTCGCCTGACAGGTGCGGTCCTGGCACCGGGGCTCCCTCCGGTGCTAGCGATGCCACTGGGCCTTAGGGGGTTCGGGCGGTCATGGGCCCCCTGGGAGCCTTGGGCCCCCTGGGAGCCTTGGGCCCCCGGGCGACCGCCCGAAACGCCCTAATGATAATCTGCCACTGTCTCTTTGCTTCATGCTAACAATACGACAGTCAGCGCGCAAGTAACGAAGCATACAGCTTGCCATCCTGGCCAGCGTTTCAGAGGGCCCGTTTGGTTCCATCTTCGCCCCATACAGCCATGGTTGTCCATCATCAAGGTCGTCGTCAGACTCGTCATCACCATCACTGTCATGTTGTGCGGCTGCCTCGTCCCCTATCCCTTCCTGTGATTCCATCTCCAAATCCAGCTCCTCTTCAGGTCCTGTTTCCTCAACCTCCTCCTCCTCAACATCCATAGCCAGATGTGATCCTTCCTCCATCCTTTGCTGTATCATTGCTGTGAGCGTTTGCTCCATAATGAATATCAGCGGCATAACATCGTTCATTCCGCTAGCGTCACGGCTCACAAATCGTGTGGCCTCTTCAAAGGGCCTCAAAACGCGACATGCGTCTCTAACCAGCCCCCAGTGCCTGAGCTCGAAATTGGTTTGCACACTGGCTTGGCAAATGGCAATGAATGAGAATTTCTATCAGCCACTGTGCACTCAGGGAATGCTGGGCGTTGTAGTACTACAGCTGCCTGCCTGGATTGCAAGTTGGATTGTTAACCCATGCAACGGGGATGAGCCCCTTCTAAAAGCTTATTCACACACTGGCTTGGCAAATGGCAATGAATGAGAATTTCTATCAGCCACTGTGCACTCAGGGAATGCTGGGCGTTGTAGTACTACAGCTGCCTGCCTGGATTGCAAGTTGGATGTTAACCCATGCAACGGGGATGAGCCCCTTATAAAAGCTTATTCACACACTGGCTTGGCAAATGGAGAATTTGTATTGCAATTTGGATGTTGAGAGTAGAGTAGACTCCCGCTGTAGTGGATGAGCCCCTTCGATTGCTGGATTCCTGGCTTTTAGATTCCTAAAGCTTTCCCTTACTGCACAGAGATGCTATCCCTACAGCTCCTGTCCCTAAAATGGCCGCTGAGCTCCGTGCATAGACTTTTATTGCAGGCTTGAGCCCGCCCCTATGCTGCCTCCCGATTGGCTGGGAGAGCCGTTTGCAAGGCATTATGGGGTAGCCTGATGTCAGGTGATATTTTGAAATCTTCCATTTTAGATCTAACATGTGGCAGGCGCCAAAATGTAGCCGGGTTCGGTCAAAAGGGGTTCGGTCGAACCCGGTGAAGTTCGGATTCGCTGCGAACCGAACTTTTCACGATTTTCGGACCGAAACCGGGTTCGGTTGTCCCGGTTCGCTCATCTCTACTTGTAACGTTCTAGAAAAATAAAAGGACCAGAAAAAAATTATGCAAACATAAAGTAGACATATGGGGGATGTTAACTAGTAACTATTTTGTGTGGTATTACTATCTGTTTTACAAGCAAATACATTTAAATTTAGAAAAATGCTAATTGAAGTCTTTCACAAATAAATATTAAATTTATCGACCACATTTTTTCACTAACATAAAGTACAATATGTCACGAGAAAACAATCTCAGAATCGCTTGGATAGGCCAAAACAGGCTGTGTCCTAAAGGGGTTAATAATGTACATGACTTTCCTACTTCTGTTGTCTATATCCTTATATGCTTGGGGCTTTTTGTATACCCGTATTACGGCTGTACAAACAGTAGAGCTTCCTGCCCCTTGGAAGAATTATAAAAGCAGTGTATATCCACCCATATAACCTTGCATCGGGAAAATATATGTCCTAGTTCCTGAGGACTTCTCTAAGTTGCCAAAAACTGCATTCATATTTAATACAAGGACCATTGCATTTTTAGGAACCATAATTGTTCGGAAAATAATTATGCCTCTTTACTAAATGTATAACACAGAACAGACATCCAATTAAATCTGAGGCTACCAGGAAAGAGAATGAACAAACCACAAAACCACATCCTTATTCAGTATGGTAACCTAGGGCAAATGGACAAGTATTAAAGGAAAGAGCAGATTGTCAAGTGGTTGCTGCTAGCAAATATTAAATCCAGACCCTCAGTTAGAGGAGGCTATTAAACTGCATATTTTACTCGTCAGCTATTAGTGCTCTGATGGAAACTATCTACATAAGAGGATTGCAAAGTTTCCTGTTATGTAACAGTCAACTTTATTTTGGAGGTCCTTCACCCAAATACGTCCACAGCTCTATCTATAATGTTCCAAAATTCTCATATACATGTTGACTAGCACTCTTAACTACATTGCATATTTCTTTTTTTGTGGTGCCCGTTGTTTCTCTTTTCTAAGGGTGTGTTTACACAGACCAGATACGCTGCGTAAAAGCAGGCCTCGTATCTGCCCTGGGCGCCACAGGGAATTCCGGACGAAAAGCTGCACCAAATTGTGGTGCAGTTTTTTGGCCGAAATGTCCGCTGCGGAAAACTGCATGTAAAAATAAAAAGTTTTATACCTACGTTGCCATGACGACGTGTCCCTCTGCTGTCCTGCAGTCCGGCCTCCTGGGATGACATTTCATCCCACGTGACTGCTGCAGCCTGTTATTAGCTGCAGCGGTCACATGGGATGTAATGTCATCCCAGGAGGCTGGCCTGTAAACGATTAGCTCAGTGATCTTGGTCATACTATGTTCATGAGTGTGGGAGATCCAGTCACCAAGGTTTTTGCTGGTCATTTGCGGTGATAGGATATATCTCTTCAAATCTACACCTTTCATTGAACCCCCTAGGCTAGTCCGGGGCACTGAGATTGTTCACATGATAACCTGTACAATTCCTACCTCAGAAACCTTTGGTGTATTCTAACCCTGAAGATTTGATTAACTGTTAAAGATCTCCGTGGGAGCTGGTTTGTTATTTGCATATAGTACATGGTAGATTTTGTCACCTCACCAGCATTTCAAGGATTTTTTTACTGGGGTTCAAGCAGGGGCGTAACTAGGAAAGACTGGGCCCCATAGCAAACTTTTGACTGTGGCCCCTCCTCCCCTGAGTATCACACAACCCCCCCTTGTAGATAGTGCCTCCCTATAGATTCCGCCACACAGCACCCCCTATAGATGGCACCATAGACAGCCCCCTGTAGATAACGCCATACAGCCCTCCCCCTGTAGATAACGCCATACAGCCCTCCCCCTATAGATAACGCCATACAGCCCCCCCTGTATATAACGCCATACAGCCCTCCCCTGTAGATAACGCCATACTGCCCTCCTGTAGATAACGCCATACAGCCCTCCTGTAGATAACGCAGCCCTCCTGTAGATAACGCCATACAGCTCTCCTGTAGATAACGCCATACAACCCTACTGTAAATAGCGCCATACAGCCCCCCTGTAGATAACGCCATACAGCCCTCCCCCTGTAGATAACGTCATACAGCCCCCCTGTAGATAATGCCATACAGCCCTCCCCCTGTAGATAACGCGATACAGCTCCTGTAGATAACGCAATACAGCCCCCCTGTAGATAACGGTATACAGCTCCCCCTGTAGATAACGCCATACAGCCCCCTGTAGATAACGCCATACAGCCCCCTCTGTAGATAACGCCATAAAACCTGAAACCTTCCCCCTGTAGATAACGCCATACAGCCCCTCTGTAGATAAAGCCATACAGCCCCCCATAGATAACGCCATACAGCCCCCCCTGTAGATAACGCCATACAGCCCCCTGTATATAATGCCATACAGCCCCCCCTGTAGATAACGCTATACAGGCCCCCCTGTAGATAACGCCATACAGCCCCCCCTGTAGATAACGCCATACAGCCCCCCCTGTAGAAAACGCCACACAGCCCCCCTGTAGAAAATGCCTTACAGCCCCCAACCCCCCCCCCCCAAAAAACAAAACAAATGGCCTATAGTTTGTCCTACAAAAGAGATGTAGCCCCTATCCATAGGATAGGGGATACATGTGTGATCGCTGGCAGTGATAAGGAGAACGAAAGTCCCCCAAAGTTCTCCATGACAAACCTCGGACTTCCGGTGTCTGCGCAGTTCAATTAAAATGAAAGGTGCGCTGGTCATGCATGCACACAAGCGCGACCGATGCACAATTCATTTCTATGGAGCTGCTAACAGACCCCGGAAGTCCGAGGTTTGTAATGGAGAACTTTTGGGGACTTTCGGTCCTCCGCTCTTCTTATCGCTGGGCGTCCCAGCGATCACACATGTATCCCCTATCCTGTGGATAGGGGATGCATGTATTTTGTAGGAACAACCCCTTCAGTGGCGGCGCGCTGTAGCAGCCATAGCATAGCGGCTGCTAGCGGAGCCTCCGGCCACAGGGGGGACCGTGCCGGCGGGCAGCACGGGCTCCCCTCATGCTGCGGCCCCCCCCCCCCATGCTGCAGGCCCCCGTAGTTACGCCACTGGGTCCAAGTGCACCATCTAGTGCACATCTATCAAGCATATATCAGCAGCACTGGACAAAAAGATATAGGTTTGGTGCAAGCCTCTTAGGTCACAGTCCAATGACCCTTCAGTATACGTAAAAGGAAAGTGAGGCAGCACTACCAAATTTGTGAAAAAAATTATCCGTTTATTCCACTCGTGTGCGACGTTTCAGCTCAGTGTGAGCCTTTCTCAAGCTGCTTGAGAAAGGCTCATACTGAGCTGAAATGTTGCACACGAGTGGAATAAACGGATCATTTTTTTCATGAATTTGGTAGTGCTGCCTCACTTTCCTTTTAGTGCACATCTATGAGGACAATGCCCTAATTTAAATGGGTTTATATTATCTGACTCTCTCCGCTTCGCCAGCACGGTTTTACTAAGGACAAAAGTTGTCAAACTAACCTGATATGTTTTTATGACGAGGTGGGCAGAAGCCTAGACAGAGGGGCCGCTGTGGATATAGTGTTTTTGGACATTGCAAAGGTATTTGACACTGTCCTCATAGACGTCTAATGGGTAAATTAAGGACTATAGGTTTAGATAGTATAGTTTGTAATTGGATTGAGAATTGGCTCAAGGACCGTATCCAGAGAGTTGTGGTCAATGATTCCTACTCTGAATGGTCCCCGGTTATAAGTGGTATACCCCAGGGTTCAGTGCTGGGACCACTATTATTCAACCTATTTATTAATGATATAGAGGATGGGTATAATAGCACGATTCCTATTTTTGCAGATGACACCGAGCTATGTAGTAATGTTCAGTCTATGGAAGATGTTCATGAATTGCAAGCGGATATAAACAAACGGAGTGTTTGGGCGTCCACTTGGCAAATGAAGTTTAATGCAGATAAATGTAAAGTTATGCATCTGGGTACCAACAACCTGCATGCATCATATTTCCTCGGGGGAACTACACTGGGGGATTCACTTGTTGAGAAGGATCTGGGTGTAATTGTAAATCATAAACTAAATAACAGCATGCAATGTCAATCAGCTGCTTCAAAGGCCAGCAAGATATTGTCGTGTATTAAAAGAGGCATGGACTCGCGGCACAGGGATGTAATATTACCACTTTATAAAGCATTAGTGAGGCCTCATCTAGAATATGCAGAGCAACAAAGCTAATAAGGGGCATGGAGAATCTAAGTTACGAGCAAAGATTAAAAGAATTAAACCTATTTCGCCTTCAAAAAAGACGACTAAGGGGGGACATGATTAATTTATATAAATATATTAATGGCACATACAAAAAATATGGTGAAATCCTGTTCCATGTAAAACCCCCTCAAAAAACAAGGGGGCACTCCCTCCGTCTGGAGAAAAAAAAGGTTCAACCTGCAGAGGCGACAAGCCTTCTTTACTGTGAGAATTGTGAATCTATGGAATAGTCTACCGCAGGAGCTGGTCGCAGCAGGGACAGTAGATGGCTTTAAAAAAGGCTTAGATAATTTCCTAGAACAAAAAAATATAAGCTCCTATGTGTAAAAATGTTTACCTTCCCTTTTCCCATCCCTTGGTTGAACTTGATGGACATGTGTCTTTTTTCAGCCGTACTAACTATAAGACCAGCATTTACCACAAGGTAATGTCAGCTAGGGCGAAGCACATAGAAACCTATGGATGGTGCTGGTAAAATGATGCCACTGCTGTTAGATTTTCTCTTTCGAGGAAAAAACAATTAGGCTTATCAAAGCTGGGAATGGAAGTTTTTAGCTAAGATATCCAGTGCTAATATGCCAAGCAACTGATAAGTAGAATACAGACAACAGGTACACGATAAAAACACAGTTTTTGCGTTTTTGCAAACACTCATAGGCTGTCTTAGAATATAAGGGGGAAACAAAATTGCATTGATACCTGTTATTTTCCCATTTCAGGCCTGTGCCAAATATTGGCCTTCCATCAGGTATACAATCTGGTGCTTAGTTGGAAGCTCAAAGGGAAGTCATGTGATAATAATCATAGTCTCAATAATCTCTGGAATTATGCAGTCCCTTTGAAAAATATAGCCATGGGACAGCCACGTCTGTATGCAATATTTAGGTTGTATATCGTTTTTGCATGTGGAATTTAGTAGGATTATGACTCTTACAGTTAACGTATGATTTTCCCTGCTGTGTGTCTGGGAGAAAAATACAATTGCACGCACATCTGAGGTTTTCTGTGGGTTTTTTGTGGTATGTCATACAGCCCGATGCATCCTATTAAGTTTTGTGTAGTCAGGTTTCAGCACTGGAGTGGGAGGAGAGACTTATGATTATGAAAACAGCACAAGGAAACAGGAAAATACACGCTCTGATTCCCTGTCTGCTTTTTATTATCCTTCAATGTAAAAAATATTTCCAGCTAAATGATGACCCCAGAAGTGGCTTGTGCACGCACATTTTACTCAAATGACTTCAGGCTTTGTTTGGAAAGCTTTGATCACTCATTCCCCGATTTGGAGAGGGGAAGCTGGATTTTTAGAAACATAAATAGATCAGAATTTCTTCTTTTCTTTGGGTTTAATAATAATAACAACACAATATGGATACAAACCTCTCTTAGGCCCCATGCCCACTTCAGTTTTTTCCTTCAGGGTGCTATCCGTTGTCGTCACGGATAGCACCCTGAATCCATTCATTTCAATGGTGCCATGCACTCTTCCGTTGTTTTAACGGAACCGTGCGGCCGTTCCGTCAAAAGTAGGGCCGGTCCTACTCCTGCCCGTTTTTGACGAAACAGTCTCGGCCTTCTCATTGAATTTGGTCCGTGAAACAACAGGCTGTAAACGGAAGCCATCCGTGTGCAGCCCGTGTGTGACGGGACCGTCAATAACGGCCGTTCAACAGCCGACGGAAGTGTGCATGAGGCTTTAGTGATTTACAGTTCATATGTGTTTCATACACAATCATGAATTTACTTTAACCATAATCTTGTGTTTAGAAGTAAATGTGTTAGAGTTGTCCAAACTTATGTTATTAAGGCATAATCTTTGTATAACTAAAAGTGATGCAATTTTGTGATATACTTGAGGATGAGGAAAATGGGGATTGCATGACGTTGGAAGGCGAGGAGGATGCTACTTTCCTCTAAAAAGCCATATTGAAAAGTTTCATATAGTTTCATGTATTACTGATTTATAAAAACAAAGAAACAAAAAAAAACCTGGCAGGTAAGACCTTTGCAACCACAGTTTTTGTGCTGATGTTAATGCCAGAGGAGGTTTGGAACTCTACAGTCATTGAGACAGCACTTTACGTGGTCCGCCACTTTGTGGCTGAGTTGCTGTGGTTTCTAAACACTTCAACTTTGCAATAATACCACTCCTATTATAGTTAAAAAATATGTAGTTCCGGTCAGCTCACCATACACTTTTATCTAGGACACCACTCTTCTATTACATCCGTGCTTCAGACGAGGAATCTACATTGGTAGTAGATGAAAAAGCACAAAAGTAGTATGATGTCCGGCACACAATCCAAGTAAAAACAAAGTTACTTTGTTTCATCACGTTAAAAAGCAACAGACAAAAATTTCCCAGGAAAGGACGCTTACACGTTTCGAACCAACAAGTTCTTACTCATAGCTAGTTTTTCCTATGATGTGAGTCCTTATTTAAACCAGGTGAATAAGGCCACATGGCATGTTAGCAATACATTTTTTTATTTTTTTTAAAAGATCAATTTTATTGAACGCACAAGAATGATGACACAGGTACTACAAAAAAATAAAAGCATAGCATATGCATAAAGGCAATGGTGTATGCACCTATACATCGTTATATAGCATTTTAAGTATACAACATAGAGCAAACAAACACATAACAGAACAGCTTTCCATTGGTTTACAGAAGAAAGAAGAATAATGGTCAGCAAAATGATATGCACAAAAGGTATTCAGCGAAGGAGCAGGCAAATGACAGGAGACACTCCATAGGTGCTCATGTTGTTTAGGAAGTAAGAGGATTGGCTATCCAGGGTTGCCAGATTTTAATAAATTTATCCGGGCATCCACGTGCTTCCACGTTAGCGATTCTTAACCATTTCAATACTAGAACAAAGTCTAATGATATAAATATATCAATTTGAATAATTATAGCAATGGTATGTATCAAAAACCATTAACACAACAGTAAACATAATAGTCACGATAATGTAGCACGTTCAGAAATTTCCATAAATATAGAATGTCGTATCGCATGGTTTTCAGCTTGACTGTGCCACTGTGTGCACAACAAGATCCATTAAGACATGGTTACTCGAGTTTGATGTGAAATAACTGGAGTGGCCTTCACAGAGCCCTGACCTCAAGACCAGCCAAACCACTTTGGGATGAATTGGAGATTGCAAGCCAGACCATCGCATCCAACCTGAGTGTCTGACCTCACAAATGCTCTCTTGACTGTTTGAGCACAAATTCCCACAGACACAAAGGGAGACTACTCAATATTAAAGCCAGTGGTTTTGGAACTAGATGTCCAAAAAGCTCATATAGGTATGATGGTGAGGTGTCCACATACTTCTGGCCAGGTAGTGTACTTACAGATATATATCTAGGTGTACAATATACATATGTGTGTATATATAATATACATATACACACATTACCAGTGATAGTAGACAAATGTGAAAATGTTTTCTGTATAGGAAATTATATTGTAATATAACTAGAATATTTTTGTTACTTTTTCAGCTATGGTCGCGGTAATAACTTCATCTGGGAAATACGATGGCCTGTGTAGCGTTATAACTTGTCTGCCATTGCCATTGGGCGTCTTAGAATAATTAGCTTAAAAATATGATCTGCGGTCACAATAGGGAAGATATTTGCAGCATTTCCTTTTGCCTGAAGACTGTTGCTCTCTCTTTCTTCTCCAGCTGGCCTCCTGGAATGTTTTTATTGATATTGTAGCGTATCCTGTTCATTATGAATGTGCCACATTACAGGAAGTCTGTATTGCAAATATTTGCGATTCTGTAACAGAGCCTGCGGAGTTAAGGCAGGTGTTCATGCCCTTTTATAGCTCTCGAGGCTTTCTGTACTGGCACCAGATGCTACATGGTACAGTCTTTAGTCAGGTTAAAGCATATACCGTCTCATTAACGGGATTTAGGAAGTGATGTTCACTAGACATAAGCAGCGTTTTTTTTAGTTCAATTTTTACTACATAATCTCTTCAAGAACAGAACTGGTGGGACCCACATCTATCTGACATTTATGACATATCCTGTGGATATGTCATAAATGTGCTTCATGCCTTCATGGGAAAACTCCTTTAACGCATTAAATACACAGTGGCAAGAAACTTCAACATATCCTTTTCAATTACTTTTTAATGGCTTTTGTTGTGTGACATCACACTGCAGCACGTTATCAGAGTCAAGATAAACTTGGCTACATCTGTACACCACCGATCAGATAGAACACAATATATGAGATATTCATCCCGGGTTAAAATATCCCTATATCTCCCTACAACGATGTATGAGGTTAAAAACCTCTGACAATGCAAGGAATCAAAGAAATGCATATACAATGTACTAATAAAGTATACCAAAATACAACCGTGAGGGATGGTGGTGGCTATATCACCATGAGCAGCAAAGGACACCATGTGTATTTCCGGGCTGCCGACTTTATCAGGTGCTGGGATCATTAGAAGACACAGCTCTGATACACATACTGTAACTATAACAAGCCGTGCACCTGTGTGATCATCACATGACCATGAACAGAATTGACTTTGATGCGTTCATTCACATTACGACCAAATGGATCTTTTTTTAATTGCATGCTGGCTCTCCCTAATAACCCTTTTTAGAGTACCTAATCTTTGGAGATCTCGACATCTGGTAAATGCTCATTTTTAGCCACCTTCCCTTAATATTACTTCTCCTTTCCACTCCTTCTTTTTCCTAATTTTGCGGCTATAAATGATAAAATACTGTAATATTCGTGTCCTATCTTTTCACGAATCACTGACGGGACTCGGCCTACGCACACCGTCATGTGCAGAGTGGAGCTCACAATCTAAGTTCCTATCTCATACTGTACACTGGGTCAATTGCTTAGGGGGCCAATTCAGTCTATTAACCGATCCGTATGTTTTTGGAGTGTCGGAGCAAACCAAGTAAATGGAGGAAACCCATTTGTACATGAAGAGAACTTACAAACTTGATTTAGATGCCCTGGTTACCACTGGGGTAAGGATCTGGTGTGAGCGCATTCTCTACAATGCTGTGTAAGTCAGCACTATATAAATATTTTTTAAGAAATAAAGAGTATTCTATATTCGTGTATGATGCCGTTTCTTTTTTCTTACACCAGCGTTATTCATGACTGAATGGCTTTCTTTGCAGGCTTGAATGCTCTGAGGAGAAAACTAGGAGGGATGAGTAACCCATCAGACAGTGAAGTGGCCGGCTCTGTGGTAATCACTCTGAAGGATTTCCTGCAGGCGATGAATGATGTCAGGCCCAGTGCCATGCGGGAGGTGGCGGTAGATGTGCCCAATGTATGTAAAGCTTGTCCTCAATGCAGGGACTGTCAAATATAACATTTCTGTTGAAACACAGATATCTGTAGATACATCATATTTCATGTGTTTATAATTATCACATTGTTTACATAGTGTAGCTGAATATGAAACCTTATGTGCTGAAATATCATTTCCTTCTACCATAAAAACAACTATAAAGAAGTTTGTGAATCAGCCAGTCCTGTTAAGTTGTTAAAAATGGGTTGCTTTTTCTTAGTTTTTTTCTTTTTTCTAGTAAAGCTCAATGACAACTCATTTGGCTACTATTATTGCTCCCAGAGGGATTGTCACCCAGCGTTCCCGTATTCCTAAATGATAAATCTGATGTAGTCATAGTGAAGTACAGATGTAGCCATCTTTATCTTGACTCTGATAACTTGTTGCACAACACCACAAAAGCCATTAAAAAAGTCAAGTTAAAGTTTCTTTACTCTGTATTTGATGCGTTAAAAGTAAAGATAAAGATGGCTACATCTGTATGTATCATTGCATAATTAAAGGGTTTGTCTAGTTAAAAAAAATAAAATAATTTCCTTCAGAAAAAGCTCCTCTTTTGTCCATGGGCTCTGTCTGATATTGCAGTTTATCTTTATTCAAGTGAATCGGTCTAAACTGAACTGAAATATACCAGATACAACTCATGGACAGGAGAGATGCTGTTTCTAGAGAAAGCAGATTTGCCATTCAGGAGATAACCCATATGAATGTTTAATGGTGCCCACGTTGATGTCACATCGCTTTCTCTAAAACTGATATGACCAAAAAATGGCCAGATAGAATTTTAACAACCATACAGAAGTTGACAACTGAAGGACTGGTAATTTGTTGTTATTATTTTTATTACTACTATTATTATTATTATTAAATTGTGCATCGCATACTGTTCCACTTTACTTTTTGCCTAGTTCAGGGAGACTCTTTTGTGTTATGCATCACTCCTTCAGGACATGCACAAGGCATTGCCTAGCGTGTACCTTTAAATGAGTTTTGCCAAGATAGACATTTCTCACCTTCCCACAGGGTCGGTGATAAATGCCTGATCGCTGGCTGCCTAGAATAGGTCTCCCGAGTCCCCCGTTTCTCCTCACTGCGCGACCGCACTGAGGAAAATTTTGAATGGAGCGGCACCAGGCATGTTAGATCGCCACCCTACTCAAAGTCTATGGGACGGACGGATACAGCTGAGTAAAGCGCGTTCTTGTTTTTGTCAGCTTCACAGTCATTGAATTGAGTGTCAGGGCGCATGCTCGACCGCCACTCCATTCATGGCTCGGGACCCCCGTTCTAGTGATCTGTGGGGTTCACAGTGGTGGGGCCCCAATGACATATCACCTACTCTGTTGGCAGAAAAAAATTTGCACATTTTGGCACACACATGATTTACGGATAAATTAGTGACTTTTTACTCTTTTATGAGAATGGGGCCTGATTAATTCAATGTAATTTATGCCAGAAAATGACATAAACATTAGCGAAAAACTATTACAACTAGCGTAGGTTTCATTTTGTGGCGCACAGACAGACCAAGATATATCAAATAAATTTGTTGCATCTCAATCCAACAGACTTCAGTCTAAGACTAGCATATGATACGCCTGTCTTAGTAAATCTGAGTCTTTAGGTTTACCACTAATAAATGAGTAGAATTCTAAAGTATGAATAAAAATGTTAATTTTTGGTACCATAGTTACATTATTATTTTTAACCATAATTTTTACACCTTTTTGCATTTAACAGGGAATATAGATAATATTGTAAACGTAACATGATGACTACAATCTGGCAGGACATTAAAGTTCCTGTAGGCTAGGAACAAACAAACACACACACACTTACACACTTTTGATGGAATTTTTGTGGCATTTTGATCTAAAACCAGAAGTGGATCCAACAGGAAGTAAAGGTATAAAAAAAGACTGATGCATCTTCTTTTTTTTTTTTTTTTGTGTCCACTCTTGTGTTTGGTTCAAAAAACTGAGCCAAAAACTGCATTAAAACTATGTGAGTGATCCTGGCCTAAATCTGGATAATTCATCAATTGCGTCTGGCAAAAATTATAAGGTCTTCTGGAATTTTTACAAGGTCAAAGGCAGGAAGCTGAGCAACCGTAACTAAATTGGAGACTCCTCTAATTGCGCAAAAATTTATGATATTGTCACATTTAAGTTAGAATGTAGGAGATTCTCTACCGTTACAACTACATTTTATGCCCTATTTTATGACCATCCCGAATCCAGAATTTTTTATTATCTGGCACCTGTCTGGTCGCATTGATCCTGGATTAAAGGAATTTTAATGTAATTGTCTTTTAAGTTGTAGCAATATGTATCATCTTGAGCATGGGTAACAATATATCCCCCCTCCCTCACCATCCCACTATCGAAAAATATTAGAAAAGGGAAAATCATTTCCTCCATTGGCTTGGAGTCCATTTTCCTGTATAGTTTCAGATTCCAGTAACAGGACTCCGCAAAGCTGAACCTTTTGGCTCTCCAGCTTGAACATCTGGAGATGCTGTTGCGTGTCTAGTCATTTCTGAACAATTAATCCATGCAGACTTTTTTCCTGTAAACTCCTGTTGAGGAAAGACTCTTGAAGCTAGTTAAATAAGCAGGTTATCCCAATGTGTTGCGTTCTGGTAAAAGCTGGATTAAGTTTCCTTTGTGGAAGTGTGGAAGATATTCTATTTGACACATGAAACCCCAGGCTAAAAATATTACACACGATCACATATGGTCTCAAGATTTGACACTACCAGAGCTTTGCACTTATTGACCTCATATTGGTTGGATTCCAGATACACAACACCAAGTTCACTTATTGTAATAGTTTCTATATGGTACATATTGAGAAAAAGCAACTGGGCAAGGAGACACCTTTTCAGTATTGCATGTGAAAAGTTTGACTATTTTTAGGCTCTTTATGATGATGTCTGCTAATATATAGTCATCAGTGCATTTCAAATGGCATCTTTTACAAATATGATGTCCTGATTGAAAAGCCTAAAATGACACTAAAGTAAAAAAAAAAAATGTGTAAAAAAGGTACAAGCAACACTCATTATAGGGTCCTCCTTTTTCCTTTATTACGTGCTGCCCCATACTCAAAGGGCGAAAACATGCAGTACTATCTGCGGGGAGCATGTTCTAAAGCAGGGAGGACTGAGCAGTTTATTATATATTTTTGTTGTATGCATTATAACTTTTATTCATTTAAGTCCCTTCTAGCTCTGGGTTTATGAGTCTATTAAGTTATTGACGGCTATCTCTGTATTCACAATAACATAGTGAAGGCTGACGTTGAGTCACTCCACCCACTGGACTCTCAAACGCACAATGTATAGGGATGTAAATCCGATGTTATACTGAATCTTTTGCCACAAAATGATAGATCAATCTGCTCATCTCCTACTACTCTATAACATGCTATGTACAGATAGGACACCAATGTGACAGGTACACTTTAAGAGTAGTCCTTTAAAGCCTTTTTTTTTTTTTTCTGTCTTCCCAGAATTAGAATCCTTCTTGTCAGATAGACTGGTATTGCTGCCTGTCGCTTATCTGTACTTTATCATTGTTATTATTCTTCAGGTATCTTGGTCTGATATTGGAGGATTGGAAAATGTTAAGCTTAAACTAAAGCAGGCCGTGGAGTGGCCGCTGAAGCACCCGGACTCCTTTATTCGCATGGGAATACAACCACCAAAAGGAGTATTGCTTTATGGACCCCCAGGCTGCTCCAAAACAATGATTGCAAAGGCTTTAGCAACTGAAAGTGGACTGAATTTCTTGACAGTGAAGGTAAGTCACCATAAGTCAAGGTTTTGAATTATTACCACGTTTATTTGAGGAACAAAGTTATTCATGACCATGAAAGTGAGTGCTCAATTCTGCCTGAAGTGTTGGTGCTCTCCTCACCACCATCAGTCTCACTGCTACCAGCACCCCTATTTCCAAGATGTAAGTGGGGGTAAACCTAGACAGGGTTCCAAAGAACATCAAGAAAGTGATAGCAAGCTGTTCTTTTTACTTTTTGTGTGGCAATTGTTAACAACGTTATCAAAGTGGTGCACGCTGTATGATAAATTTGGCAATTGCTAGACATTGTTAGATACTTTTCTCTTCCTTATCCCACCTCTTCGCTGGCGCTTAGTTTATGCCAGTTTTGTGTGTCAAAATTTGGGCACAATTTCGGCATATACGCTGTAGCATTTAAAACCACTAGACCAAGCCGCCTTTCCGGCTAAGCCACGCCCCTTGTCGAGGGCAGGACACAAATATCTAAAACCGTTAATAAAGGGGGCGCATAGCATGTTCACCATATTTCTGGCGCATTTTTAATGACCTAATGACTTTTATGACATGCCTGGTTTCCAGTTTCATTGGAGAGGTGACGTTGCATTAAATCAGTGGGATTTATGGAAATCTATGATGGTTGATTCCTGTACCATTCGTGCACTGGGTGCGGCATTCAGCTTTCTGTCATTTTCCTTGCATTGTTGACTTTCGATGGGTCATTGAATGATTTTAGACTGGATCTGGTATTGCATAAAATGGAATGTGGACTGAATATTTGGATGTAATTTAACGTGTATATACTAACTGAATGCGACGGATCTTGTCTCACAGCATGTCTATTTGATGTCAAAATCGCTCATTGTTTGCTCTTAATGATTTACACCATGTCACATCTTATCTGACAGATCTTTGCTATTGTAGTCCTTCCAACTTTAGCCTTTTTACCTTGATGTTTCAGCAGTGCGCTTCCCGCGGTAATTGTTAGGTGTTCTCTGTGAAGTTAAAAGCTCAGATCAAAGGCTCTCTTCTATATCTGCAGCCACATCTGGTCCTGCATTTATGTCTCTGCAGGTATCCTCTTATACTGACCAGGCCAATAATTATATTTGCTTTTGCATTGTCTCTAATCTGGAACTTCCTAAATAGACTATTTTGTGTTTTTTTCAAACTATAATTTGGTCTTTTCTGTTTATTGCTCTGCAGAGGAATAGTGGTTAGCTTGGGGGGGATGGTAAAACTTTAAAGGGAATCTGTAAGCAATCTATAGAGGAGAGGAAGGGCATTGTAAACATAATTTTTGTCTCGGTCACGCAAGTGCCATTTGACTTACCTGGCGTGGCGGCCGCAAGTGCCACTCTGAGTGACATCTCTTTCAGCCAATCAGGAGACCGTTAGAGCTGTCACTCAGAGCAGAGAGGCGGGGCTGGCATCATGCAGTGCAGGAGCACTTTCACATCAAGTGCCTGCTTTAGTGGCCCTTGCGATCGCAGTGCAAGGGAATTAAAAACGTTTTCTGGGTTTAGCAACTGGCATGACTGAGACAAACGGTATGTTTACTATGCCTTGCACCTTCCCTTTGTTGCTCTGTCAGCAGTTTTGAGGCCTCAAAAGCACTGATAGATTCCCTTTAAAGGGAGCCTGTCACCAGAAATGTACACATCAAACTAGCAACAGGGTAAAATACAATAAGCTTATCTGAATCTAACGTTTATTACCTTTTTCACATGGGTGCCTCATTTGCAGAGAAAATAGTTAAATTCAGTATATGCAAATCAGCATTTTGGAGCAACGAGGGCGTCACCGTTTCTCCAAAATGCTATTTCTTCTTTCCCCAGTCCAACCCTCCCTCCCTTCTTTCATCGATTGACAGGGGCCAGCCAGTGTAATAGGCGAGTTCATGTCTGACCCTGCATCGCCCCCCCTAGAAAAACACAAGAAAATAAGCGTCAAATAGCACTGGCAATTTAAAATCTGCCTCAAAATTCCTTTTCTTCCAGTCAAAAAACGGTGTGAATTAGGCCTTAAACAATATTACAGTAAAGATTTACATTAAACCCTTAATGACCGCCTATACGTGTTTTCCCGGCGGCCATTAAGGGTACTTATGCAAGAGCGCCGCCTTTTCACGGCTGCGCTTTGGCATAAGATAGCGCCCCCGGGGGGCGCTTAAACTCTGTGTACTCAGCTACGGAGGTAGCTGAGGCCTCGGAGCACAGACTGAGTACCGATTTGTCCGGTCCCCGGTCGCGTGATCGCCGTTATTCAACGAATAACGGCAATCGCTGTAAAAACTGCAGCGGTTCGTTCTCTCTCTTCTCTCACAGAATATATTCTGTGAGAGAAGAGAGAAATGGTCAAAATAAGGGCCAGCACCCCCCTATTACACCCCCGATCAACCCCCCGCGTACATGATCATCAAAATGGCGCGTGACTGACTGTCACGTCATAATGACAGAACATATTACACTATGTAGGTAGTGTAATGTGTTCTTGCAGCGATCATTGTTTCAAGTCTAAATGTCCCCTTGTAGGACAAGTAAAAAAAAAAGATTATAAAAATGTTTTAAAAAAATTGTAAAAATAAAAGTTAGAAGTTACATAAACAAAAAATGCTTTTTTTCCTATAATAAGGTCCTATGCACACGAACGTAAAAACGCCCGTAATAGACTTCTATTGGCCATGGGTACCTCCCCGTATGCTTACGGGAAGGTGCCCGGGCCGTTGAAAAATATAGAACATATCCTATTTTAGGCCGTAATTACGGCACGGGCAGGCCCATAGAAGTATATTGGGCTCCCGTAATTACGGGTGACTACGTGTGTGCACTCGTAATTACGGAGCGTTGCTAGGCGACGTCCGTGCATAGTCACTGTCCAGGGTGCTGAAAGATTTAAACGATCGGCAGTAACTCTTTCAGCACCCTGGACAGTGACTTCCGATCACAATATAGATCAACGTGTAAAAAAAATAGAAGTTCATACTTACCCAGAACTCCCTGCTTCTTCCTCCAGTCCGGACTCCCAGGATGACGTTTCAGCCCATGTGACCGCCGTAAATACGGGTGGAATACTGGTGGCACGGGTCCCTAAATACTGGTGCAATACAGGTCGAATACGTGTGACCAAGGACCCGTATTTACGCCAGTATTTACTGGAGGAAAAAAATACGTTCGTGTGCATGAGGCCTAACTCTTTTTTTTATAGGAAAAAAATGAACACGTTAAAAAAGTACACATATGTGGTGTCACCGCGTTTGTAACGACCCCAACTATAAAACTATATTATTTTTCCCGCATTATGAGCACTGCAAAAAAAAAAGTAAAGAAACAATGCTTGAATCACAATTTTTTGGTCACCACCCCTCCCAAAATATACAAGAAAAAGTGATCAAAAAGTTGCATGCACGCCGAAATAGTACCAATACAAACTACAGCCTGTCCCGCAAAAAACAAGCGCTTATACAGTTTTTTGACTCAAAAATAAAAAAGTGATGGCTTTCAGAATATGGTGACACAAAAAATAAATTATTTTATAAAGAAGTGATTTTATTGCGCAAACGCTGCAAAGCATAAAAAAACTATATACAAATGGTATCGCCGTAATCGCACTGACCCGCAGAATAAATTAAAATGGTTATTTATAGCCCATGGTGAACGCCATAAAAAATAAAAACCATTGTGAGAATTGATGGTTTTTGGTCACCTTGCTTGCCAAAAAATTGAATAAAAAGTGATGAAAAAAATCACATGTACCCCAAAATGGTACGAATGAAAAGTACAGATTGTCCCGCAACAAATAAGCCCTCACACGACTCCTGTGAAGGAAAAATTAAAAAGTTCTGGCTCTCAGAATATGACGATGCAAAATGTGCAGACTGTTCCAAAAGCGGATAAGATTGGGCGCCATTTATCAGTGCGACACCGGCCACATATCTGCGAATTATTATTTATTTACCCCATTATTATACCCTCTTATTATACCCTGATATTCTCCGCACATATTACATACACACACATTCTAAACTGAAATAGCAGCAAAACGCCAAACAGAACTACTACCAAGCTAAATCTGCGCTCCAAATGCCACTCCCTCCCTTCTGAGCGCTACAGCGTGCCCAAACAGCAGTTTACGTCCACACATATGGCATCGCCATATACGGGTTAATATTTTATGAGGTATTTGTCTTTTTTCTCTAAAGTAATGTAAAAAAATACACAAAATTGGTATCGCTGTGTCTGTAAAAGACCAAACTATTACAATATAGCATTATTTAACTCACACGGTGAACACCGTGAAAAATAAAGAATTTAAAACGGCAAAATCGCTGTTTTTTGTTCACCTTGACCCTACCAAAAAAATGTCATAAAAAGTGCTCAAACAGTTGTTACACCACTCTATTGACGGAAAAATAAAAAAGTTATGGTTCTTGGAAAGCGGGGAGGGAAAAACGAAAAAGAATAAGCAAAAATTGATCAGTCTGGAGAGGGTTAATTACTTGCTAATGAAAAAAACATTTATGACCACGTGGGGTATAGCCGTACTCTGAAGAAATTGCTTTACAAATGTTGGGGTGCTTTTTCTTCCTTTTTATCCTTTGTGAAATTGAAAAAATTCAACATTTTAGTGGAAATAATGTTGATATTAATTTTCACGGCCTAATTCTAATAAATTCTGCAAAATACATGTGGGGTCTAAATGCTCACTATACCCCTAGATAGATTCCTTAAGTGGTGTAATTTCCCAAATAGGGTCACTTTTGTGTGGTTTCCACTGTTTTGGTGTCTCAGGGGCTTTGCAGATTCTACATGGCACCCGAAAACCATTCTAGCTAAATTTGAACTCCAAAAGCCAAATAGCGCTCATTACCTTCTAAGCCCAGCTGTGTGTCCAAACAGAAGTTTATTACCACATATGGCGTATTTACGTAGTCGGGAGAAACTGTTTTGCAAATGTTGGGGTGCTTTTTCTCCTTTTTCATTGTAAAAATTAAAAATGTCTACATTTTTTCAGAAAAAAAAGTAGATTTTTACCTTTACAGACTAAGGCCTTATTCACACGAACGTGTTATACGTCCGTGCTACGCGCCTGATTTTCACTCGCATCGCATGGACCTATGTAAGTGAATGGGGCCGTTCAGACTGTCAGTGATTTTCACGCAGCGTATGTGCGCTGCGTAAAACTCACGACATGTCCTATACTTGCCCGTGTTTTCGCGCAGCACGCACCCATTGAAGTCAATGGGTGCGTGCAAATCGCGCTTGGCACACGGAAGCACTTCCGGGTGCTGCGCGTGATTCGCGCAACAGTAGTAAAAAGAATGAATGAAAACAGAAAAGCACCTCGTGCTTTTCTGTTTGTAGACATAAAAACAGAGTGTCATAATGATGCCGGCTGCGCGAAAATCACGCAGCCACGCACCATATGCTGATGCCACACGGAGCTTTTGCGCGTGCAAAACACAGCGTTTTTTGCGCGCGCAAAATGGACACGACCGTGTGAATAAGGCCTAATTCCAGTGAATTCAGCAAAACAACTGTGGGGTCAAAATGCTAACTTTACCCCTAGAAAAATTCCTTGATGGGTGTAGTTTCCAAAATGGGGTAACTTTTGGGGGGTTTCCACTGTCTTGGTCCCTCCAGTACATTGCAAATGTGACACGGCACTGAAAACTATTCCAGCAAAATCAGAAAACCAAAATCCAAATGGTGCTCCTTCTCTTCTGAGCCCTGCTGTGGGTCCAAACAGCAGTTTATTACCACATATGGGGTATTGCTATAATGTGGAGAAATTGCTTTACATATGTTGGGGTGTTTTTTCTCCTTTATTCCTTGTAGAAATGTAAAAAAAAAATAAATCCAGAAAAAAAAGTAGATTTTAAGCTTCACATACTAATTCAAATAAATTTAGCAAAAAAAACCTGTGGTGTCAAAATGCTAACTACACTCCTAGATAATTTCCTTGAGGGGTGTAGTTTGCAAAATGGGGTCACGTTTGGGGGGTTTCCACTGTTTTCGCACCACAAGACTTCTTCAAACCTGACATGGTGCCTAAAATATATTCTAAAAAAAAGAGGCCCCAAAATCCACTAGGTGCTCCTTTGCTTCTGAGGCCTGTGTTTCAGTCTGTTAGCACACTAGGGCCACTAAAAACTACAGAATCTGGGCAATAAATATTGAGTTGCATTTCTCAGGTAAAACCTTCTGTGGTACAGATTTTTTTTTATTACAAATGAATTTTGGCAAAAAAAAAAATGAAATTTGTACATTTCACCTCTAGTTTGCTTTAATTCCTTTGAAACGCCTAAAGGGTTAAAACACTTTCTGAATTCTGTTTTGAATACTTTAAGGGATGCAGTTTTCAAAATGGGGTGATTTATGGTGACTTTCTAATATATAAGGCTCTCAAAGCCACTTCAGAACTGAACTGGTCCCTGAAAAAAAAAAGCCTTTTGAAATTTTCTTGAAAATATGAGAAATTGGTGCTAAAGTTCTAAGCCTTGTAACGTCCTAGAAAAATAAAAGGACGTTCAAAAAACGATGCAAACATAAAGTAGACATACGGGAAATGTTAACTAGTAACTATTTTGTGTGGTATTACTATCTGTTTTACAAGCAGATACATTTAAATGTAGAAAAATGGTAATTTTTGCAAATTTTCTCCAAATCTTTTTTGCTCCAATTTTTTCACTAACATAAAGTACAATATGTCACGAGAAAACAGTCTCTGCATCACTTGGATAGGTAAAAGCATTACGAAGTTATTACCACACAAAGTGACACATGTCAGATTTGAAAAATCGGCTTCGTCATTAAGGCCAAAACAGGCTCAGTCTTGAAGGGGTTAAAACAAAAGCACAATAACTCCAATCTGGCCACTGGCTTGGATACAAGTGATTTTGTAGCTTGTCCCGTATGACCTAGTCGCAAGTTGTCTAAAGCGCTGTTAAATTTTTTTTTATATGCTATAGAACTTCTGGATGCAATGAACTGAAATAAAAATAGTGATCGGGTCCATTGTATATACCCCGGATTTTACATTTTAAACTTGAAGTTGATAAAGATAATAAGTAAAAACACAGCACCGCGGAAAAGATAGGAAGCAGACTCCTGTCTCATGCCAGATATACAGAACAGCTGCACAAATATTTTCTGACTATGAAACTTTGTTTTGACATTTTTATAAACTCTGAATGTGTGAGACATTGATAAAAAGACCAAACTATGCGAGAACTAAAGGAACAGGAAAGGAATTATGTGCTGTCCAATGTTTTCTGACACCTACCCTACCTTAAATCCAAACGGACTGCAGTAAATTACCTCTACCTACTTATCTCTTACAAGATGAGATAAGAAAGACTTTATTGATCCCAAGAGGGAAATTAATATTAGTCAAACAGTTAGCCACATAGAGAGACATCAACAATCTATAAGATGCATATTTCCTTATAATGACTAGAGAGACATCTTCTTCCTACAAAAACCAGAGTGTTGAAGTGTATATGTGCTGGCCTGGACACTAGCTTTATACAGGAATTGCCTGTATATGGCTCCTGAAATGTAGTCCATGGTCCCATAAATGAAGATTATTCATAACGATATTACCAATTTTGAACGTGCTCGATAAATGCTCAAGATGTTCAATGCTCGTCACAGTAAACAATGGTAATGACTAGAGATGAGCGAACCGGGACAACAGAACCCGGTTTTGGTCCGAACATCGTGAAAAGTTCGGTTCGCAGCAAATCCAAACTTCACCCGGTTCGGCCGAACTGGAGGTAGAAGCAGGAAGTTCTCGGTAAGTACAAACGTCTTTTTCTTTTTTTTTTTTTACAAACCGTATATTGTGATCGGAATTCACTGTCCAGGGTGCTGAAAGAGTTACTGTCGATCAGTTAACTCTTTCAGCACCCTGGAAAGTGACTATTTACTGATGTTGCCTAGCAACGCTGCCGTAATGCCGGGTGCACACATGTAGCCACCCGTCATTACGGGAGCTCCATACATGATTTATTATGGGCTTTCTTGAATTACAGGTTCGGTCCGACTCTAACTTTTTCAAGAAATTCGGCGAACCAACCGAACTTATTATAAGTTCGCTCATCTCTAGTAATGACCATCAAACGTGTATTTATTACACAATGCTGTTCAATAATCAATACGTGATTATTACCCATCATTTTATTACCATAGATAACACTATTACACTTTGTGTCTCCCTTATGTCCTCATAGATTGTAAGCTCTTGCGAGCAGGGTCCTCACTCCCCAGGTTTGAATTGTAAATGAACTTTGTCACTATGTAATGTCTGATATTGTTTGTTTCATGTTCCCTCTAAATTGTAAAGTGCTGCGTAATATGTTGGCGCTATATAAATAAAGATTATTATTATTATTATTAAAAAACACCGAAAAAGGCCATACTTACAAATGGACACAGCCAGGTCTGAAACGCTGATGAAGGCGAGTGAGCAGGTGCTTTAAATAATAATAGCCACTCCCACTGGTCTTGAGGGGAGTGGTATGTGGTGCATGGGATGTGTAGTAAGAAATAATAAATGAATAGTGTATGTGCAAGTGTAATAATGTGAGTGAAATATAGGGGGCAGTAATGAGTGAAGTGCCTAAAAAATAAATGAATAATGGGATGCAAGTGTGTGAAACATGGAGGAATAGTGTGTAAGTCATGAGGCGCAACGTGACTAGCCAGGTAGAAGCCTATTTGTGACGCCTTGATAATTCATAGAGCGGGCTACCCTGCTTGCTAGGCCAAACAACAACACACCATGCTCTCCCAGCATCAAAGACCTGGCTGTGTCCAAAAGAAGCGAATATAAGTAATAATGAAAAATACCTGGGGTATTAGTGATCATTTTGGCCAAAAGGACGCAAGCTCGCAATCCACGACAAGGATCCCCAGACTTGCGAGTCCCTAACTGGAGCGAAAAGCTCCTGATGTACAGACAAAACAGATAAAAACAAGGACATTTATTCAAAAACACCGAAAAAGGCCATACTTACAAATGGACACAGCCAGGTCTGAAACGCTGATGAAGGCGAGTGAGCAGGTGCTTTAAATAATAATAGCCACTCCCACTAGTCTTGAGGGGAGTGGTATGTGGTGCATGGGATGTGTAGTAAGAAATAATAAATGAATAGTGTATGTGCAAGTGTAATAATGTGAGTGAAATATAGGGGGCAGTAATGAGTGAAGTGCCTAAAAAATAAATGAATAATGGGATGCAAGTGTGTGAAACATGGAGGAATAGTGTGTAAGTCATGAGGCGCAACGTGACTAGCCAGGTAGAAGCCTATTTGTGACGCCTTGATAATTCATAGAGCGGGCTACCCTGCTTGCTAGGCCAAACAACAACACACCATGCTCTCCCAGCATCAAAGACCTGGCTGTGTCCAAAAGAAGCGAATATAAGTAATAATGAAAAATACCTGGGGTATT